>NC_048229.1:1819614-1874345 GCF_002007445.2 Ailuropoda melanoleuca
GCCCCCGCGCGCCCCGCCGCCGCCGCCGCCCCCGCCGGAGCCCCTGCCCGGGGAAGCCCCGGGTGTCCCCCGCGCCCAGGGGCCGGGATTGCCGAAGTTCGGAGACGGGCCAGGGGAGCGGGCGGGTGGTCCGCGGCGGGGGGCCGGGGGCGCATCTTCCCTCGCCCTGACGGTGGGCCCCGGGCCGGGGGGCTTTCAAAGCGAGGCGGGATTGGCGTTTTACAGCCCTGGCCATAAAGTGGCCTCTCGGCTTGTAAACCTGCCCGCATCTTCCCGAGGCCCGGAGTCACCAGGCCTGCGCTCCCGGCTCCGGCTCCAGCTCCAGGGAGGGGTTCTCTTTGAAATTTCAAAGAGAAGAGCTCAGGGCAGGGGGAGGGGCTCGGGGAATCCAGATTTTAGGGCCGCTCCTCCGAGGTCTCAGCGGCGAAAGCGGGGAGGGGGAAGGGAGGGCAGCCTCCTGGGGCACTGGGGTTCCCCCCACCCCCGCCTCGGGAAGTGGGGGCTTGGCTTGTGTAATGACCCCCGCCCGCGACAAAGCCGCGGAGTGTAGGGGCCTCGCGCCAGGCAGGGCTGGTGATTTCTTCTAGGCGGCCGAGTTTATTTATTATAGGAAGTCATTCGCTCGTCGGGTATTTATATTATTTGGCGAGTGATCTGCCCGGCCTGCGCCCTCCTGGGCTGCAGACCCGTAAGACGATGCGGAGCTGGTGGTGGGAGGTCGCGGCGTCAGCTTGCGCGGAGGGTCCCCAACTCCCGCGGGAGGTGGCGCGCACGCCACCCGTTTTCAATGGAAAGTGAAGGAGCGTCCTGGCCGGACGCCCCAATCCCACCCCCACCCCCTTGATAATGGAGCCAGTTTGTGACAAAGTCACTGGGGACACAACGCCCCCGCCGGCCGGTTTAATGCACCGGGCGTGCGGGCTGGGCTCCCACACCCACTCCTTACCTCCGAAAGAGCATGCAAAGCGCTTCCCCTAGCATCGATCGCACAGTAACCCTTAAATAAACAGCTGCCCTAGGAGGTGGCCGGGTCTCTCTCAGACGCCCTCGAGGTCAGGATCTTTTTAAGTTCCTCTAAGACTCCCAGAATCACGTATAGAGGGGGCAGTAGGAGGACTGCCGGGCAGGAGGAGAGGTCAGAGGAGCGGGCCTTCTTTTTACCCCTCCCTTTCTGAGGTCAGCACTGGAGATGTGTGCGGTGTGGACAGACATCCCTGGGGATTGATGCGGCCCCCTCGGTCTTGCTGTCCTGCACCCCGCTTGGGAAGAGCTGGATGAATCCCCGCAAGAGGACACGCTGTGGGTTTTGCCGGCTACCTCTAGGAGCGCTCAGGAAGGAGAGGCTACTGCCAGGCACTCCTCCTCCCCTGGGAAGCTTTTTGTAAGCAGTGGCAGAAGTGGGGCATTTCCTCTGAGGAGGCTTTCAAGAAGATTGGCTTTTATTTAAGACAAGTGGTACTATTTTACATCTGTAAGAAACTTGGGAGATCTCCTGTATCCACTTAGCCATCCACCCACACGCCCGTCCGTCTACCCACCTACCCACACATCATCCGTCTGTCCGTACATACATTCATCCAGCCACCACCTATCCACCATCCACCATCCATCTATCCATCCATCCACCCACCCACCCCACCCATCCATTCATACACCACCTATCCACCATCAAACCACCCACCACCCCTCCCTCCCATAAGCCCCCAGAAGACTGAGGCTGGGGCTTGCCAAGGATCCCAGCACTAATAGGCAGCTTTGTGCAGCAGGTCCTGAATCACTGTCCCTGACTCTCACTGTGGGGTGTTGGAGGAGGCTGGAGTGAGGCAGATAGTGGAAAAGAAGGAAACACTAATGCCGTCAGAACCACCACCTTCAACCGTGTTATTATTTCCCACGTTAAAAAAAATCACATTTTTAAGGATTGCCATTTTACTTATGATTTTGTTTAGTGACTTATCTTCAAACCCTTCAAGTTAAACAAGGTTCAGTGGGCATCACTTGGCTTCTCCAGAATTTTCCTTGCCAACGTCCTCCATTGGCACTATTTTGTCTCTTTTCCTTTTTGTTTCTGTCCCTCAGAAACTGTGGAGGCAAGGGAGAGCGCCAAACGCTAGGAGTGGGCGTGAGCTATTTGAGAAAGTGCGTCCTAATTGATCTTTTATGTGCCATTTTAATTCGGCCATGTTCAGACCCATTATTTTAGCTATAACCACTTCAGATTGCTTTCTTCCCTCGTTTTTATAAAAATGTCTGCAGAAGTGCTCCACGCTGCCCAGCTGAGGCGGAAACCAACAAATAGACATTATTATAGAAAAACGAGGGCTCTGAGAAATGAGCAACTGCGCGATAACTCTGTAACTAATAAATGAAAAGGGCCTTTTGATGGCTCCAGCTGAAAAGATATTTTATTTTATTTTTTTCCTGTGTGTGGGATTTGAGATGTGCGATTGTAAGAAGGAGCGGGGTCCCCTGCTGCTTGGCCCTGGCTGGCAACCGGCCCCCCTCTGGCAAATGTTATGGAGAATTGGGAGGAATTTTATGGCTGTCTTTCCCCTCAGCTCTTTTTTCCTTTGTCTTCTTTGAAGAATGACTTTAGACATTTTATTTACATATTTAACCATGGATGAAAGAAGCAAAAGAAAGCATTTGGAGCTGTCGTGGGAATAGTGATATGTTTAAATTAATGGAAATCTTATTAGGCCTCTAAAATTTTGAGCAAAGGTTTTTAATGAAACTTTATAATTAAACATGATTTCAAATAACATGCAGGGATAAGGAATACTATATATATATATATATATTTTTTACCCCAACCACCTAAAAAATACGTATATATCGGAGAGCTACTCTTAAACACGAGCTACCTTCAAGTTCTTGCAAACGTTCACCCAGAAAAGTAGAAGGTTTTTGAGAGGGACTATTTCTGAAGTCAGGCATTATTTTGAACAATACCTAAATATTTTTGGATGGAAGGGAATTTGAAGAGCGGAAGTGTCATCCCATCCCAGCAAAGGCCAAAGTATAAAATGCTCTGACACGGGTGTTGCTAAAAATCAAAGTTGTATCTCTTCTTATTACGTTATAGTCAGTGGAGATTATAAAGCCCTGTGCTCGGCTCTCTGAAATGAGATTAGAGAAAACCCACATAATCTGTTTAAGATAAAAGTACTGACACTTTGAGCAAGAGAAAGAAATTAAAGCGTAGACTTTGCACGTTACAGGCTAATTGCATGAGCGAAGTTGTGGAGTATCAGCAAAGCTCATGGAAAGAAACAGGGTCGTGTTTGGGGGAAGTTTCAGATGAAACGTGGCTCAGGCTGTCCCAGTGGCTCGCGGCGGGCTGTAGCTTGGATGATCTCTCTGGGCACATTCAGGTTTGGTGATCCGGTGAAACGGGGGTTGTGTGCTCTTTTATCTTCCAACGTCATTAATATGTGTATTTCATCGGGAACTTCTCCAGTTCTGCTTTCAAGTCAGACGAAAATGCCGTCTATTTGCTGATAATTGCCTGACGCGCAGAGGGGTCTCTGATACCAAGAGGCACTATTGCCCTGACCTCGTCCTGCGGTACATTTCTGCTGAAACTTATTATCAGATTAAAAAAAAAAAAAAAGCAGCAGGCAGGGGAAATTCTATTTCTAACCAAGCAGGGGCGCAGTTAGCCTGCCCCCCCCCGCCCGTTTTCCTCCAAGGAAAACACCTTCAGCCCTCCGAAGGGATCCTCACTGAGGAAAACACACTTGTCTATCAACAGAGGACCAGCCCAGCAAAGCCACGGGAGCAAAAGGTTTAAGGACACCCAAAAACACTCCTTTGTACACAGACTGCCTGTTTGGGGTGGGAAGGGAGCCCGGCCAAAAACGCACGCACATCGTAAAACGGGTAACCGGCATGGGGTGGGTTTGCTCCGACACAACTTACGCAGCTATGTGAAGGCCATGTCCCCTGAAATGTAGTTTGAAATATTACCAGAGTTTCGACGGGGTGTATTAGTGTGAATTGCAAATCAGAGCCTGCCTCTAATCCCCCTTTCAAGGGCCGGCTTTGGATCGCTGGCGTCTGCGGGGCTCCCCACTGTTTCTGGCTCAGGAGGGGCCATTCAAGGGGGCACCTTCTCTCCGCGATTCCCACACTCCAAAAAACAACACCGCAGACAGACACCCTCCAACTACATTAGATTAAACCCCTTGTTCTCCACAGCACACTGGCCTTTTCACTGCCCAGTGGTGATTACTCGGACCCTCCTAATTTAAAGGTACAGTATTTCTTTTTCAACACAACGGCAGCAACAGCAAACACGCTGAAAACAGGGGACAAAGCCGGCCTTCATGTAAGTGCTTCCAAATTACAAGGACATTATCTGTTTAAAATATAGGAAAGGCTTAGCACAGGCTTGCTCCAGAACACAAACAAATTGACCCATAACCTGCGACAGACCCGGCCCCTAGGAGAAGGACTTAAACCTATTATTCTTATATGGGACTGCTTTTTTTTTTGGGGGGGGAAGCAGAATTATACGAAAAAAGAAATCACAGAATTCCAGAGAAACGAAACAAAAGGGACTCTAGTGTGTGCGTGTGATCCATTTTGTGCTGTGTTCAGATGGCACGCAGCCTTAAGGGACAGTCTTTTGGAAATGAAGGCCCAGGGATGAGTTCAAACCTCATTTTTTGTCCCAATTGTTTTGCTTCTCTCCCACCGCCCCCCCCCCGCCGACTTGGGTTTGGGATATATTGATTTAATTACTCACGTTCCCATCTGTTTCCTTTCTGCTTCACCCCCCAACCCTGCAGCCTTTCATGGCCTGTCCCGGGAGCGGGGCCACCACATGGAAACCAAGGAAGGGGTCAGCCCCCCGAGGGCTCCTCTCGCTGCCCCTGCACAGGTGACAGAAGGAGATTAAACAGGGAGCCATCCCTCGAGGGACAGAGCGGGGACACCCTCAAGCCTGGTCCTGCCTCAAAAAGAAGCAAGAGGGGACCTCACTCCCACTCGTGACTTTGGTTGGCTGAGTCCGGAACCACGTGGGCAAACACAGGGGCCGCCGTCAGCAGGGGTGATGAAGCGTGTGGGCTCTTGGGCGGAATCCTGTCCACCGCCTTCCACCACGCGACCCAGGGAGCGGTCCTTCTGGTCTCAGGCCTCAGTCTTCTCAGCTGAAAAATGGGTGCCACTAGAGCTCTGGTGCCCCAGGGCACAGGGAGGATTATGTCACTACACAAGGGAGCTCTTATGACAATGCTGCGGGGCAGTAAGTGTCAGGTTCTCCGTGCAGCGCTCCCGTCAGTGGAAGGTCAGAGCCACATGAAGAGACGGCTAGGGTGTGACACTTGCCAGCCAAGGTCTGGGGAGAGGACAGTGTTAGGACTGAAATGATACAAAGGGACAGTCGTCCAAGTGAATAATGGAAATGCCAGCAAGGGCAGAAGCCAGCTGAGACTCTCCTGCGGGGCTACTCACTTACAGGCACCCCGCGAAGCCGGTCCAGGGGAGATGCCCGGTTTAGAGATGAGGAACAGGGGCCTTTGGAGCCTGAGGAACTTGGCCAAGGCTACGCGGCTGCTGAGCCCCAGGGTCAGGATGCGACGCAGGCCGCGGGCTCCCAGCTCCTGTGCCCCTGGGAGGGCCCCCTTTCCCTCGAACATGCAAGTGCTGGTGGCTCCCTTGTGGATGGCCTTAGATGTCTCACTAGATCTTTCTGACACCTGCTCCTTATCCCTGAGAGGAGAGTTGTGTCCTCCAAAAGGTCATTGAAAGGATTTAAGTGAAATGATTCTTGAAAAAAGCTGATCACAGCCTCCAGTGCAGGCCCCACACACGGTGCCATCTCTTAGTGGATGCGTTGCTATTCACCACGTTCGGTAGGAGTCATGATAGTAAGTGACAAAACCCAGCTGCAAGGGGCTTAAACCGAAAAAGGTTCCTCTGTCTGGATAGAAGGGACGAAGCTTCGGACCGAGGCTGGGGAATAAGGCACTGTGATGGGTGCCGATCAGCTGGGATGTGCCCCATGGAGCCCAGGGAGGCAGCGGATATCCAGGGACCCTGGTCTCAGCCAGCGAGGGAGGAAGGGAAGGGGGTCCATAGGGTCCACTTTGGCTCCTCAGAAGGCTTCCGTCCCCCAGAGGCTGTAAAGTCAGGGTGGCAGCCATCTGTGGATGCACATTCCTCGGGGACAGTGCCCAGACACCATCTCTTGATCACCGCACGGCTATCTGGTGAGCTCCTCGCTGGGGTCCGGGGGCTGCTTGCAGAGGTGTGGTTGAAACCAGGGGGGCCTGCTTTTCCCATGCCGATGTCCTCACGAGGGCACGCAGGCGGCGGCCCCATCCCAGAGCTGCTGGGACAGGCGTCTGGGAGAACACAGGCTTCCGGCCACAGGGACCCCCGAGGAAGACGCTCACGTCACCATGCTTTGGCAGTTTGACGCCTGTCCGCTGGCCCCAAGGGTGCCTTCCTGAACGGCCTCACAGTGGCCCACTGACGTATTCAGGTTTCATAGCGCAAAACACGTCATTGCAAAGTGCTTTTGATGTGGTTCAGGAAGCTACGTGGCCCTGATGCCTCGTGGAGCATAGGTTCCTGGCACAATGCGTGGGGACAAAGGCACGAGCCGCACTTTGTAGACCAGGGCTCTCAGCTCCTACATCCTGGGTTTGGAAGGATGTGGGGAGTATTTTCTGCTCCCTCCTCCTGCCTCTGGTGNGTTTCATAGCGCAAAACGTGTCATTGCAAAGTGCTTTTGATGTGGTTCAGGAAGCTGCGTGGTCCTGATACCTCGCGGAGCGTAGGTTCCTGGCACGATGCGTGGGGACAAAGGCACGAGCCGCACTTTGTAGACCAGGGCCTCTCAGCTCCTACATCCTGGGTTTGGAAGGATGTGGGGAGTATTTTCTGCTCCCTCCTCCTGCCTCTGGTGGGCCCAGGCGAGTGCCGTCCGACATGAAACACACGTTCGCACAAGGGTTGCCGGAGAGAAAGATTGTGGGACCACAAGACGGGCAGAGTTCTACCTTCTCCCTCATCAGAGAGGGCCGACCGCCCACGGAAATCGCCACGGGAATCACCACGGCTGCACTTGGCGTCGCTTCCTTCCTGTCCTGCTCTCAGGAGCTAAGACAAGCTCAACTCACATCAGTCTGGTGCCTGTGCACTGAGCGGCTCCTGTGCCCCCAGCACGACTCCCCACCCCCACCCCGAGGGCTGGGGAAGAGGGCGTTTTGGCGGAGTGGGGCCAGTGGGGAGGCAGATGCCTGTGGCCACTTCATGTATGCTCACACTGCGTGAGCTCGGGCGAGGGCGGGGACACAGCAAATATCAACAGAGTCTCAGGAGAGCAAATTGGAAAGAATGACCACCCGCTCCCCAGTTTAAGAATTTAGAAAGAAAAAAAAAAGATGAATTTAAACCTGGCAAAGTTAATCGTAAACTCCANAAAAAAAAAGATGAATTTAAACCTGGCAAAGTTAATCGTAAACTCCACTTACTCTGTTGTCTCAGGCTGGGCCTGCTTGAGCCAGAAATGCCGAAAAACTCCTTCTTGACACGTACCTCTTTGCTCGAATTGTGCAGCGCATTTGAAACGGGTAAGAACTTTGCAAACAAATCCTTAGCATCAAATGCCCCTGCCCTATATTTTGGGGTAATGTTTAAACACCATGCTAGCTGTCAGCTCAGTTCCTCTATTTACATGAAAGCTGTCTCGTGAGACGAGGCTGGCAATCGGCAGCCGCGGCCTGGGATCTGCCCCGTGCCTGCTTTTATAAATAAAGTTTTATGGGCACTCAGCCATACTGGTTCGTTTGCATTTTGCAGAGGGCTGCTTTCGCAGGACCGTGGCGGGTTTGAACGTTGGCACCAGAGACTGTCTGGCCCGCGACGTGTCCCGTATTTGTGACAGGACCTTCAGGGAGACCTTTGCTGACTCTTGGAGCATCCCAGTGGTGGGTGGTTCCACTTGCCTGCGTCTTTGGGGCAGATTCCCAGTCTCGTGTCACTTGCCGTCATCACCCTGCGACACTCTGATGCCCTCTGGGTGCCACCCCGCGGGTGCCTGACCTGCCTCTGTCCAGGCTGATTGGCCGAGTCTGGGTGGGAGCCGGAGACTCAGTCCGTGTTCATTGGGTGGTTCAGCGGGTCCACACGGGCGCCTCTCTGTGCTGGGCACGGTGTCAGGCATGTGGACTCAGCCCCGGACAAGGGAGGAAAGACCCCTGCTGGCCATGGGACGCATACTGTAGCGGGGGACACACGGTAGACAGAGAAGACGTTAAGATAAGCTCAGCGGCTTCTGTGTGCCATGAGGATGGTAAACAAAGGAATTGGGCCGGGGAGAGACGGGAGGGTCCCTTCCTACTTCGAGAAGGTGCCCGTGATGGCCTCACCTGTGCACCGAGAGCCAGGCCGAGGTCTGGGTGCTGAGGCTCAAAGCACGCCTTCTCTCAGTTCTTTGTCGATGTCCTTCTCGATAAGCACGTGACCCATTCTGGCTGCCAGTCATGAGCTAGACTATTGCTCAATCACGGTCCCTGTCACCATTCAGGAGGTCACAAGTGGCCTAATGTCATAGTTGGACCAGATTTCCAGGTTTGGATCCTGTCTGCCGCTTAAGTGCTGTGCGACCTTGGACAAGTTGCTTAACCTCTCTGAGTCTGAGTTTCTTAACAGCAAAATGGGGATGATCATAGCAGGGCTCAGCGGGCAGTGGCAGGATGTGAAGGCTACAGGCGGTGCCTGATACAAAGAGGGCCCCAACCCATTCACGCCTTGGTCACCTTTTAGCACTCACAGCGGACATACGGCAACACCGCCCGGCGTGTGCTCCAACAGCCCTGATGGATCTTAGCGGAGAGAAGACCCTCAGAGTCAGCACCCCGTGGCAAGTGTTCTAACTGAGGCCTGGAAGGATAAAGACGGGTGATTCGTTCTGCTTTGTGGGGTAGAAGAGGGGGTGCAGAAGGGATCCCCAGAAGAGACACCATGTAAACAGTCTTAGGAAGGTGGGTGGGCGTTCTCCAGACGGAACAAGGCGGAAAGGCAAGGAGGGGAGGGAGCAGCACCCACCAAGGAGCAGCGTCCGGAAGGGTCGCAGCAGTGTGAGGAGCAGAGCGGAGTCCCTAGGGAGGAGCGTGTGACATAAGGTCAGATGCCCGCTTCCCCCAAGAGCCCCTGGTGGCCGTGGGAAGTGGGAAGGGACAGGAGTGGGGTAGGGACAGGAGTGGCGACTTTCAGTAGGCTTAGGTCAAAGGGGTGAAGAAGTAAGGAAGATGGACACGGTCCAGGGGCCCTAAGCGCTCTCCAGCGGGTATGCGAAGGGGGCTGGTGAGTGCCTTAGGGATGGGGCTAGACACTGCGGTCCCACGGGGTCTGTACTGTCTCGAAAGGCGGCCCCGAGCCCCTGCGCTGGGCTCGTCCTCCTATCCTGGCCTGAAGCGAAGCCAGTTCGCGTGGATGTGTCTGCGCGAAACATCACCCATGGTCCCAAAGGCCCCCTATCCCATTAATGACCTCTGTGTCGATCACACCTTAAATGATGCTATTTTGGATGTGGGTTAAGTAAGTCTGTTATCACGATTAACTATACCTGTTTCCCTGTACTTTTTACACGTGGCTAGTGGAACCTTTCAAACACAGGTTTCTGCGGGACTGCGTGGATCTAGATAAACAGGCCACGTCTGTTTGTTAAGGGCTGTGTCCACGGCACACACGCGCTGTTTGGCCTGTTCTGTGTTTTCAAGATGTTTGAATTGATTAAGGAACTTTAAGCCATTGCAATATTGTTGCATAAAAATGGGGCTTTCTGCTTCTCAAGAAACCTTGGGATATGGCTGCAAACCGGCCTGGGACAACTGGCCCCCACCCCCGGCAGCCCCGTTCTCGGTGGACACCCCTCCCCCCACCCGCCGTGTCCTTCTTGTGGGGCCTGGCCTCTGGGCCGTGTCTGACCCAGGTCCCAGGCTTGGGGGAGACCTCCCACTTCCTCTGCAATGACCCTGCTTCTGGGTTAGACAGTGAGCCAAGAGCACTTGGGAGACACAGCCCATCACACGGTTGGGACCGTGAAGGTCCCTGCCTCAGTTTCCCTGCGTGTGAATTGAGCCTAATTACATGTGCAGAGCAGGGGTTGGGAAGTGTAATTACTGCTTGTCTGTCTGTGAAGCCCCACGGCGTGCTGGCCTACGACCCGCGGCGGGGGGGTTCCCACGGGATTTTGCCTTTGGGTCTCACTCCAAGTGAAGGGAAGGTGAGTCCCTGGGCTTCTGCGTGCAGACGGTCAGCCGGAGCAGACGGTCAGCCGGAGCAGACGGAGGGCTCTATGTGGCCGCAGAGTCTATCTCTACCCCTGAACGCCTCCGGCGTGCTCGGCCACAGGGCATTTCACCCAATGTGGCATAATAATACCCCGACTCCAAGTGCCCCTGTCCTTGAGACCTCCCTACCCAGCCAGGCCTCCTTATCCAGCCTTACGTCTGGACCAGACAGGGTAACTACCAAGTCCTAGGGTCACCTGGCACCTTCCAGAAGGGAATGAAACCCTAACCAGATTGAGCCTCCAGGGGAAGGAGAGGAGGGCAGGTGGGATTTGCTGTCCTCCCCCCAGATGCTGCTCCATTTGAAGGATGACGTGGGACGCTCCCTTCTGAGCACTACTCGGGCAGAACATAGTCTCTCCTGTGGGCACTGCCTGCTTTCCTCAAAACCGACTGTTGGCAAGGGTGGGGCTGGGCTGCAGAGGGCCGAGCAGGGAGGGGCCTGGCAGGGAGGGGAGTAGGGGTGCCATGGATAGAAGGAGGGAGGCCCATGGGCAAGCCGTGGTGGTCCTCCTGCCTCACTGCTGGCCCCATGGGCAGTGGCCTGCTGGTCCCTGGGCCACAGGTTGGCACTGCCACAGCAGCCTGTAAAATAGGTCACTCTTAAAACCACCTGTCAGGGCACAGGGATGCTGTCATCAAAGCCACTGCGTTTGATTTATAAATCCATCCTGGGACCCCCATGTGGAGGAGACCCTGCCGTGACTTCAGTGAGACTCACAGCTGAATGCCCAGTCCTGCCCTCCTTCAGGAGCCATCCTGGGCTCACTGTCCCCTCCTTATCTTTCCTCCCAACTTCTGTTGTCCCTGTCATCAGGGTCATGCCGTAGAGTGTGGCCTGAGATGTTGTGTTCTGTGTGACTTGGACTCTGAAGATGTTGCCTTTTTGCAGACAAGAACTCTCTCTCTTGGGTTTTTTGTTTTTTTGTGTGTCCTTGGGATTTTCATTTGCTTAGGTTTTTTGTGGGTGTTTTTGTTTCTGTGTTTTGCATTTCTCTCTGGTTCCTGGATCAGTGTTAAGTAGTTACTGAACTGGTGGACAGATGGGCTGTGGGCCCCCATGGGCGCTGCTGGGTCCATGGTACTGACCAGACACAAATGTGTCTAGGGTCCCCATGCCATCCATCCCCTCACATGGAGAAACTTCTCAGGAGGGACAACAGAGCTCTGAGCAACAGGGTGTGCTTGATGGGGGATACTCTGCCTTCCTGAGTCCCACTCAGCGTTGGGGTCACGCCTGTGCCCAGCGCCAGGACTCAGGTCAGTGGCAGCTTAGGTGATGACAGAGACCCCTGTGTTACAGTCTGCCCCATGCATGCCTGGCTCTGTGTGCTTGGGTGAGGTGGGTGACCTCTCTGAGCCTCTAATGAACTCCTCATCTGGGAAACACAGAGCGTGGTGGTTTGTTTTACGTGTTGATTTGGTGACGCTCTCCAGCGATTTCGTCAAATCCTAACTCGGTGCTGCTATGAAGGCATTTTGTGGATGGTATTAGCATCTGCAGTTGGTTGACTTTAAGTGAAGAAAATTATCCTCGATAACATGGGTGGTCTTTAACTGATTAGTTGAAGGCCTTGAGAGCAAAAGCTGAGGTTTCCTGAAGAAACTCTGCCTGGAAATTGTGACATAGACGTCCCGCCCGAGTCTCCAGCCTGCGGGCCTGCCCTGGGATTTCAGACTTGCCGTCTCCCCCATGGTGTGAGCCAGTCCCCTAAATCTCTTTATCTATCGCTCCTCCATCCATCCATCCGTCCGTCCGTCCGTCCATCTCCTACTGGCGCTGTTTCTCTGGAGAACCCTGGTGGGTGCACAGAGCTGGCGGTTAGGATTCAGTGAGTGCCGGCCCTGCAACCAGATGCAGCAGGACTTTGGTAAATGACGGTGAGAAACAGCACTGGGCCAAGGTCATTCCCGAAGTATGGGGCCGCAGGCACACCTGGGGCTTGATCTGGCACCCCTCGAGGCGGGTGTGGACCCTGACTTCCATGATCACCACGGCCTGGGGGCTGTACTTTCCCAAGTTCTGTCTTGGCCGACGCCCCGGCAGGACCCCCCCCCCCCCGCAGCTTGCTGATCCTTCAAGCCGCGCCTTCCAGGTATGAAAAGGCTACATCTGGCAACTTAAGACAGAGCGATAGAGAATGAACATGACACGAACCTCGGAAAACCGTTTCCCGGGAGTGTAAGGACGTCAGAAAACGGGGGCGCTTGGTAAGGAATCCGTCGAGAGAGGTCCTGTCTGCCAGGGTGACACTTTAGATCAAATAGGAAGCCTGGTTCTTTTCCTCCGATGATCGCACTGGATCCTGAAATCATGGTTGGGAGCGGGGAGATTTCAGAAGACACTGTGCTGGCATGCGTTCTGCTCGTGGTCTAGCCATGTCACCGCGGGGGAGGACATGTGATGGCGCCGCTGTTGTGTTCTCCACGTGCAATCTCTTCCTGTCCCACCCCCAAGCCAGGCCTGCACCAAGTTTCAGACACACGCTTTGCCGTACTCTCCTCTGCTCCATGAAGACCCCGAGGCCAGGTGCCCTCTTCCACCTGGCCCATCCTCCGCACGGCGGCCGGCCGTGCCTGGCCTGCCAGCGCTTCTCCTGGGTTCCAGCCAGCAACTCCTCCCCCGGGAGCTGCCTGCCTCCACCCACACAGCTCACTGGCCAGAGCACCGGGGGTGTGTGCATCAGCCGAGAAGGACCTCCTACCTCCGCTTTTCTAAACCACCCCAGGACTGCTGACAGGCCTGCCTACGCCGTTCGTCACAGCGAGTGTGCCAGCAAGCTTTCTGAGTGGCTCGCTGCGCGCCCAAGGCCGGCCAGGCTTGGAGAGCAAACGGCTGCCTCGCTGTGAAGCTGAAATACGCATCTGGAAAGGCCAGGCCTGCCTGTTCCCCTCACTTGTCAACACTCGGTGATGAGCCAGGTCCTGGGAGGCTGAATCCGGCCGCAGCAACCCAGGAGGGGGTCTGCGGACGCCTCCCGCACACGCGGCTGCCTGCCATCATGGGCACACCACGGCACGCGGCCTGGGCCGGCGCGGGAAGCTGCTGTAGCTGTGCACCCGCGAGAGAGTGCATGCAACTTAGGAAACCCCTCGGGCTTTAACAAATACCACCAGTATTCACTGCACCTGGGACGCTGTTTGCTCTCGCCCTTCAGAGGGACCTGCCATTTCCACTCAAGTGCAGAAACTTCTCTCATTGTATTTACCAAACACGCTGGTTTCTCAGGGTTGCCGAACAAGGTGCCACCAACTGGGCGTCTTGCAACAATAAATTCTTATTCTTGCACAATTCCGGAGGCTGGGAGTCAGCAATCGATGTGTCTGCCCGGCACACACCCCCGTCGGGCTCCAGGCGAATCCCTCCCTGCCTCTTCCTGCCCTGTTGGACGCTGGCCATCCTGGCGCCCTTGGCCTCACGCTGTGTCACCGCAGGCTCTGCCCTGTCCTCGTCCTCACGTGGCCGCCTGCCCTGTGTGACTGCTGTCCGACGGGCTTAGCGGCCCTACCCTGCTCGGACCTCATGTAACTAATCACATTCAGGGTATTTCCAAATTAGGGCTTCAGCACCGTCTGGGGGACACAGGTCAACCCACAGTGCTAAGCCATGCTTAATTCCCCAAAACACAGGCAGATAAAGCCGCGGAGGCAGAGGGCGGGAAGACAGCCACTCCTTGGGAGGGTCCCAGCGCGCATGCCTCGGGGCTCCAGCTGGAAGGAAACCCCCAACCCTGCCCCTCCAGCTTGGGTTTCTGCCCCACGAGGAGGGGTGTGGGCAAGGGCCCCTCCCCTGCCGACCAGTCTCCATGACACACACTTGAGTTTGGTGACGAGGGTCAGTGACGGCTGGTCTAGGGCAGGAAGTGATGGGGTCTGCGGCAAACCCAGACCCGTGGTCTCTCTGCAGGAGCAGCCTCGGGCAGCTCCTGCCAGCTGTCTGTCTTCGGGTGCACGCAGGGCTGCCGGGCGTTTCCAGCCCCGGGCAGATGGAGCGGAGCTGGGGGAATGCCTGGGCCCGGCCTCGGCTTGTTCCTCCCCGTTGTTCAAGACCGACTTGAATTCTTATCTCGTTCATCAGGTTTATTTTCTGCCCTTTGCCAGATCGTAAAGGGCGACTGTGTCACTTCCCCCGGTGCTGTCCCAGCCCCGGAGGACGGTGACACCAGACCCCAGAGGAAGAGCATGTGACTCTCCCGGGACATCTGTGGCACATGGCAGAACAACGGGGTGGGGGGCTTCGTGGAACAGAAACACACTCTCTCACCAGTCTGGAGGCTGGAAGTCCTCATTGGAAGTGTCGTAGGGTTCGTTCCTTGCGGAGACGCTGAGAGGGTATCTGTTCCTCGCCTCTCGCGGGTCCTGGGGGGCCGACGATCCCTGGGGCTCCTCGTCGTACGGCCCCTTCCTTGTGTGTGTCTCTCTTCTCTCCTCTTCGTGTAAGGACACCACTCATTGGATTGAGGGCCCATCTTAATCTAGTGTGACTCACACAGTCCTACCCAGATGACATCTCTTGGTGCTATGTGACCCGCTACGAAGAGTATCTGGGTTTGTATGCAAGGGGCTCCACAGGTCAGGGGTGCTGTGGTCCAAGACCCGAGGCCGCGGCTTCCCCAGAACGCCTGGCTTCGGACTGCACTCCACCCCGTGGGATGCTGCAGGACCCAAGCCAGGCGTGGTGCAGCCCCGACGTCAGCACGGGCAGGGAGCCGCTGCCCCCCTGGGCTGCAGGGGGTGGTGCCGCCTGACCTGGGACATCAGCTGGTGTTACACCTGGGACTGGGGCTTCCGGGACGGGAGCAGGACCCATGAGGTGGGGGCTGGAGCCACGGAGGAAAGGTTCCCTCTGCCAGAGCAGAGAGCGAGGAGAAAGATGCTGACCTCCCCCTGCTCCACCCTCCAGATGTCTGCCTTCCAGGGGCCCCTCTGTTAGAACCTTCCTAAAGCCAGAGGGCAAGGGAGCCCCAGGAGTGAAGTCCCCTTTGAGGCCTGGCAGGGTGGAGAGGGAGAGGAAACACACCGCTCCCTGTCTGTGTGGGAGGGTCCTGCAGAGGCTTTAGAATGCCCCTCACCCCGCCCACGAATGAGAGGGACAGGGTTGCAGTGTGGACGCACATGGCAGGCATGAGTGCACAGCAGGGCTTCTGGGGGATGTGGCATACATCTCAGGTGTAGGAAGGAAGAGCTTTGGACCTTTATGACTTTCAGTCACCAGGTAGCACCTCCCTTTCTTTTACTAACATTATCTAGATTTTTCTCGGGGGAAACCATCACTCTTTGCATACATCACCTTGTTTCATTCTGAAAAGATCCCCCGTGATGTAGGCATTCTTACAGTGCCCATTTTACCGCTGGGGCAACTGAGGCCAAGGTCATCCTGCTGAGATTTAAATGCAGGTGGCCTAGCTGAAGAGCCCTGCTTTGTGCCTCTCCGGGACTGTCCTCACCAGTGTGTGTGTGACAGCTGGCAGGCACAGCTGACCCCAGCGGAGCTCTGAGGGGCGGGCGTGAGGGCTCCACAGCCATCAGTCACAGCACCCACGACACCAGAGGTCAGGCAGCATGGCTCCAGCCATCAGTGCCTGCTCGAGTTAGCCCCAGACCTCCTCAGGGGAGCATGGCAAANTGGCTTCACATTCTTTTTCTTACGTGGAGCCCAACACGGGGCTCGAGCTCATGACCCCGAAATCACGACCTGAGCTGGGATGAGAGTGGGACGTTTCACCGACTGAGCCCCCCAGCGTCCCAACTGGCTTCACGTTCTTCTAACTGAAATCTTCGTTGACATAGTTAGAGGGTCATAAAAAATAATACAGAGAGAGCCCATTTATCTTCCCTCATTTTGGCATCTTGCAAAACTGCAGGACAACATCCTCGCCGCAATGCGGACCCTGATCCGGCTGCGCCGTCCCTCAGCCCCACGTTCCATCCCAGCTGATCCGCGGCTTTCTCAAGGAAGGTGCTTTTGAACCTATTCTGAATTCGAGGTCAATCTGCCCACTTTTTAGTGGTGCTTAAGGCTACTTGGGAAGACCTTGACTGGCATCTAGCGATCGCTGCAAAGATGCCTTGGTTTACTACCCTCTCCGGATCGGAGCCATTCACCCCCTGAGGAAGATTGCACGGCACTCAATCGAAGTATGACTGAGTCAAGCGGCAAGGCCTGTGCTCCCTTGAATTCAGTAGGCTGCGGGCTGTGCAGGCAACGCTACGTCACTTCCGAGAATAAGTCACTGATGACGATGCAGCAAGATGCTCATCCCACGACCCGGGGGCCAGACTGCGAGGAAGCCCACGCTCTCCGCTGCGGGAGGGGCACACGGACCAGTCCTGCACAGCTGTGTGGCCCACAGCCTCGCCGAGGTCCCCGCTGCCAGCCAGCCAGCACCCACCCTGCCAGGTGAGTGACGGGACCTCCAGGTGTTCCCAGCGTCCAGCCACCGAGTCGCCCCTGCTCTCCGACGCGGCAGAGCCGAGCTGAGCCATCGCTCANCGCTCTCCGACGCGGCAGAGCCAAGCTGAGCCATCGCTCATGCCCTTATCCCCGCCCTCAACCAACAGAACCCACGAGTATCATGAGATAGTGTCTCGTGCCAGTTAGCCCGGGGTGGTTTCTCATCTGGAGAAACCGGTGCACNCCGAAATCACGACCTGAGCTGGGATGAGAGTGGGACGTTTCACCGACTGAGCCCCCCAGCGTCCCAACTGGCTTCACGTTCTTCTAACTGAAATCTTCGTTGACATAGTTAGAGGGTCATAAAAAATAATACAGAGAGAGCCCATTTATCTTCCCTCATTTTGGCATCTTGCAAAACTGCAGGACAACATCCTCGCCGCAATGCGGACCCTGATCCGGCTGCGCCGTCCCTCAGCCCCACGTTCCATCCCAGCTGATCCGCGGCTTTCTCAAGGAAGATGCTTTTGAACCTATTCTGAATTCGAGGTCAATCTGTCCACTTTTTAGTGGTGCTTAAGGCTACTTGGGAAGACCTTGACTGGCATCGAGCGATCGCTGCAAAGATGCCTTGGTTTACTACCCTCTCCGGATCGGAGCCATTCACCCCCTGAGGAAGATTGCACGGCACTCAATCGAAGTATGACTGAGTCAAGCGGCAAGGCCTGTGCTCCCTTGAATTCAGTAGGCTGCGGGCTGTGCAGGCAACGCTACGTCACTTCCGAGAATAAGTCACTGATGACGATGCAGCAAGATGCTCATCCCACGACCCGGGGGCCAGACTGCGAGGAAGCCCACGCTCTCCGCTGCGGGAGGGGCACACGGACCAGTCCTGCACAGCTGTGTGGCCCACAGCCTCGCCGAGGTCCCCGCTGCCAGCCAGCCAGCACCCACCCTGCCAGGTGAGTGACGGGACCTCCAGGTGTTCCCAGCGTCCAGCCACCGAGTCGCCCCTGCTCTCCGACGCGGCAGAGCCGAGCTGAGCCATCGCTCATGCCCTTATCCCCGCCCTCAACCCACAGAACCCACGAGTATCATGAGATAGTGTCTCGTGCCAGTTAGCCCGGGGTGGTTTCTCATCTGGAGAAACCGGTGCACTATCGAGCACGTCTCTCTTGAGCGCCTACTGTGTGCTGGGGACTGTGTTAGGTACGGAGGCCGTGGTGAGAACACCAGACGCGGGTCACGTCCATCCTAGCAAACACAGATGATGAAAGCTAATCGCAGTTTTGCTTCTCTTCATGCCAAGATTTGCTTTTGTTTCTATTTTATTTTATTTTTAAAAGAGGAGAAAATTTGGACTTGGTCCTCTTTGGGCTTTGATGCTGTTGCCAAATAAATTAGCCCAAAGTATTTTCGTCGGGCTGTGCCAGCCGAGTGTCGCCTGAGCAGAATTTGCAGTGACTCACGCTCCCCTGCGGCACGAAGGGCTGACGTCCCGGGGTGAACGCATTCTGGCCTTCGGTCTGGTAGTAGCTGACCTTGACGGTGGGCGGTACCACGGAGACCTATAGACTGATGACGGGCCTGGGTCCCCACGGTGTCTCCACCTGGAGCACCCTAACGAGGCCCCTGGGTAGCTGGGAGAGGATAATCCCCCCTCACGGGAAGGAGGGGAACAGCCGAGACGGCCAGCCCAGCGGGGGTGGGTGGGAGCTGAGGGGGGCCAGCGAGCGGAGCTCGGCCGGAGCACCTTCCGGCTCATCGGAGTCCTGCCCACAGTGTTCCCAGGGCTCTTCTGGAGACCAGTTGGGGATGGCAGTGGGTGGATGGAAAAAGTCGATCATTTCCCTGGTTTCAGGCCAAGACTCCAGTTTGCACACTCTGCGAAAACAAACCCAGGAGTGAATGCTCCCAGTCCCGGCATGACCGAAAACAATCAGGAGTCGCTCCAAGAGGACAGCTGCAGGACAGCAGGGCTGTTTGCAGAGAGACCAGGACTGGAAAAGACCCCAGGGGCCAGTGCCCATGCCCAGAGCCAGAGGGAGACTTTCACATGGGAATAAAGGGGTGGCGACCACATCCACTTCTCATGCTGGGGTGCCCCGGGGGCTCCCTGGGAATGTCATTTCTGTATCTGCTGGCCCAGCACCCACAGACACCACCCTCTCCTGGCGCAGTCACAGGCCGGCCCTCCAGTCAACCAGTGAATTCCCACTACTCCCGGAGAACACCATTGTTTTGGGGTTCAGCGTCTGTCCAAATTCAAGTGGTGGTATCCTAAGCTTTGTGAGGCCCCCCCTCCCCTTCCTCACACGCTGCAGCGCTGGCCATGAATCACAGCTGGTCCTCTGGAGCACTGAGTCTCTCTGGCCACGTGACTGGTTTGGGGAGAGGCCCGTGAGCCAGTCCTAGCCGATAAGCCTCAGGCGGAGAGCCTCTGCTCACACAGGTGCCGGAGAGAAAGTGAAAAGGTTCTGTGTCCCCTGGGCCCAAACAGAGGGGCTGTGAGCTGGAGCCCTGCAGGGGGACGCTGCGGGGCCACGTGTGGGAATGGGGGCACTTGAAAGGGAGCAGGACTGGGAGGAGGTTTCCATGACAGCACACGAATCGAACCGTCTCCATCCCCGTGAGTCCGTACACTCCATCTGTGTGTTGGTGTCTTCAGCCACGTGGAGCTGGGTCTTAGGGACACAAAGGAGAAAGTCCTGGTTGAAACCACCCCACCTCAAAGATAATAGTGCGTATATCCCAAAAGAACCTGCCCCTCCCTGACTCTTGTTGTCTTGTCATCGGGAAAAGCTCTCCGTGATCAGCCTGTGCCCACCAGCACCTTCTCCATCTCGGGGTCCTTATCCTCAGCCACACCTGTGAAGACCCTCTTGCCGAGGCAGGTAACACAGAGTCACAGACTGCAGGCTGCAGAAGACTGTGTCCTTCTGTCCACCATGGTCCCACAAGTACTGAACATTTATTATGCGCCAATTGTATACCCCACTCTTTCCGGGGAGGCTAAAGGAGTTATGAATGAGTAAAAAATAAAGTCGAGAAGGATGGTAGGACGGCAGGTTCAGGGGGTCCCACCATCGAAGGTTTGATGTTTTTGGAATTCTGAGGGTAACTGCTTCCCTCGTACTGATGGGCGCCCCAGGTCTCGTTTTTTAAAAGACATGTTGGAAACAGCACAGAGAGACTGATGGGCCCTCTCCAAGTTGAGTTTTGGAGGCTTCTCTTGGGAGATGCTTTCTTGTAGCTGATTTCATGCAGTGCCCCAGCCCTGTCCTCTCTGACCTGCTGGCGGAGCCCCTGGGCCTCCCCCTCCCGCCCTGCAAAGGCATGTGGTTTCCTGGTGTGGGTGTGAGATGCATGACCCATGTGTGGGCGAGAGGGAGAAGCCCCAGGAGGGAGCCGCCTGAGGTGCCAGCACGCCCGGGGAGGACAGTGGGGCAGTACCCGCCCCCTCTGTGCTGTGGTTGTGCAGAGGGCACGTTGGCCCTGCAGAGCCTCCTCTCCTCGGGCTGCACCCAGCTGGTCGCAAGCCACACGTAGCTCACCTACCCAGTGACCCCTGCCTTGGGACAAGCCCTTGGGTCAGTCCCAGTGCCCTTGGGATGAAGCCCATGCCATTTTTTTTTAAGATTTTATTTTGTTTATGTGACAGAGAGACAGCCAGCGAGAGAGGGTACACAGCAGGGGAGTGGGAAAGGAAGAAGCAGGCTCTCAGCAGAGGAGCCCGATGTGGGACTCGATCCCATAACGCCGGGATCACGCCCTGAGCCGAAGGCAGACGCTTAACCGCTGTGCCACCCAGGCGCCCCGAAGCCCATGCCATTTACCACGGTCCCCAACACCTGCTGGTCCGGCCCCCTCCCAAGTTCCTCCACGGCTTACCCTTCCTACCACCCTTCCTCCATCCCCCGGTCCACCCCACAGCCTTTGCACATGCTGTTGCCTTCACCCCAAATGCTCTTCTCCCAGAGAATCCGTTCCTGTTCATCATTCAGCCTGACTGTCCCACAGCATCTCAGAGAGGCCTTCGTGACCATCCTTTCTAGCATTTCCGTCCTCCACCGAGGTCCTTCTTTACACCGATGATCTCTACTGCAACGATCCTGTTGACATTCGCTTGCTGTTTGCCTGCCCCCCACCCCCTCCCACTGGGCGTAACCGCCATGAGGACAGGACTGTGTGTGTCTGTTTACTTGTGGCTGAGGGCAGGGCATGACGTCATAGATGCAGTAGGTGTCCATTTCATCATGAAGGAGGCCACAGTCACTGCTGGAGTGGGAGCCAGCCCCCCACATGGCGCCCAGTCCTGCCTCCTGACACCCGTGCCCTCGGCCCTGGCCACACGCAGCCCAGATGGGGCGCCGCGTGTCTCCTGAGGCCAGCACGCCAGAGGCCTTGCAGCTCTGCCTTGCTGTCTTGGAACATAGGCTTTGCGAGCTTTCAGCCACCAAGGTGGACGTCCTTCTACCCAAGGCCACGTATGGTCTCATGGCTCCTACGGGGCCCGCCTCCAAGCCAGCCCTGCGCGGGTGTGAGTGAGGGCGCATGGGCCTCAGGAACGGCCCTTCCCACAGTTGAGTGCGCGAGAAAATAAAATGGATTTTGTAAGCTGCTAAGTTTTGGGATCATTCGTTACACAGGAATAGATCATTAAAGCACCAGGTGTTTTATAGATATGTGTATCTACATAATTTTTTTTAAAGTTTTTGGCAGTAACAACAACCAAGTTGATGTCTGCCCTGGAAAGGAAACATGAGTTCTAGGAACGCGGGCTCTCACGTCTCACTGAGTTGAAGACACCCCTGATTACGGCATTTCACGACATCTAAGGCTGAACTATGACATCCCGTCCCAGTCCCAAAGATTTAAAATATAAAAAACACGTGTCTCGGCTTTAGTAAAATGCAGTGCGTTTGCACAGTAGCGTCCGAGGAATCCCATACAGTAACTACCCCCTGCCCAGCCGGAGCCCTGCAGGAGCCATGGGGGAGCCCCAGCAGCAAATGTCCTATAAACGGGGTCACACCGCGCGTGGCCTCCTGTGGCTGGCTTCCTCGTGGCTCATCCACACGCAGCAGGTGTCAGACCTTCACTACCCTTGATGCTGGGTGATATCCTTCCACTGTGTGGGGGGAACACTAGAGTGTCTCTGTTCGGGCACGGATGGCGTTTGGGCTGTTGGCACAGGGATCCCCTCCTGAAGGAGGGACTTGGGAACAGCTCTGGGCTCCGCGAGCACTCCTGGGCCTTCCCTCTTACCGCCCGCTCCAACGCCCGAGCCTCCCCAAGGGGCACGGGGCTCCCACGGGAGCTGTGGAGGGAACCGGTCCCCACCCTCCCTGAGCTGACAGCGGCCACAGGCGAGGTTCCAGGGAGGGCATCTGCAGCGCACAGAGCCTGGCAGGCCGCCCCCACCTTCAGGAGAGCTCTGGCTTCCGGAGGCAGCTGCAGAATGCGGCCCCGCCCTCGAGGGAGCCGCTCACCCCAGGCTCCAGGGTTCACTCCAGGTCTGCCTCCAGTGGCAGCCGGCCTGGGCGCCCAGGCTCACCAGCGGCGGCGAGGGCAGAGCCTGAGCGCGTCCCCTCCCGGCTCGCCCTCAAGACCATCCCAGAGCTGCGGGCGCTTGGTGTGGACGGGAAGGCGAGGGGTGGGAGGCCCTGCTTGGGGGCACCCGCGAGCACGTGAGGGCAGTTTTCAACGGTGTCCACGGGAAGGGCTGTAAATAGGTTTGGGCTCCTGCCCACCCCATGGTCCTTGGGGGGGCACTGGAGACCCAACGGTGCTGGGTGTGGAAGGCCCGTGGGCCACTCATGGGTTTCCAGACCGAGGTGTCCAATGTCCAGGGGCCAGCTCTGCACAGGGCAGTGAGGCTGTTTGCAGCCCCCCGCCCGCGAAGGGTGTGTCCCACCGAGTCAGGTGGCCAGGAATAGGGAGCCTGTCCCGCAGGACGGTGGAATGTCCCTCCCAGGCCTCTGCCCTAAGGCCCGCTCTGCAGCCAGCTGGGCACGGCCAGCCACCCTGCTTGGGCCAGGGCCAGAGCACAGCGGCTCCTGGGAAGTTTGCTGTGTGTGTGAGTGTGTGAGTGTGTGTGTGTGTATGTGTGAGTGTATGTGTGAATGTGTGTGTCCTTGTGAGTGTGTGTATGTGAGTATGTGTGAGTGTGTCTGTGTGTATATGAGTATGTGTGTGTGTACGTGTGAATGTGTGTGTCCTTGTGAGTGTGTGTATGTGAGTATGTGTGTGTCTGTGTGTATGTATGTGTGAGTGTGTGTGTATGTGTGAGTATGTCCTTCTGTGAGTTAGTGTATGTGTGAATGTGTGTGTCTGTAGTGTGTGTGTACAGTGTGTGAGTGCATCCTTGTGTGAATGTGTGTGAGTGTGTATGTATGTGTAAATGTGTCTCTGTGTGTATGAGTGTGTGTGAGTGTGTGTACGTGTGAATGTATGTGTCCTTGTGTGAGTGTGTGTGTGTGTGAGTGGGGTGCGGCCTCAGACCCACGGCCTGTCGCGGCAGGTGGGCTATAACAAGCCCGCGCTTCCATCCACCCCTGGTCGAGCTGGGGCCCAGGTTTCCGCGCCGGAGCTGGCCCTCCGTCAGAGGCCACGGAAACCAGCACCACAGCAAAGCAACCTTAGTGGACAGGCCGTGTCGAAGCCAGGAGCAGCCCCTCCCCAGCACTGACTGTGGGCCAGCAAGGAGGACACGGCCGGGCTGGTTTTTGTGGTGGGAACCGTGCAGTGGGGGGGGGGGCTGGCAGGGAGGAAGTGGCCCCCAACACAGCCTGCTACCCTTCGGGGAAGGCTCCCCACGGGCTCCACGGACATGCCCGCTTCCCCTGCCCTGGGCCCTGCACGGGTACTGAGCCGGGGAAGGGCCGGGAGCCGCAGAAAGGAGCCGTGGGGAGATGCCCGGGGCCCCGACGGGGACAGTGACGCAGACACCCCCCCCCCAGCCTCCACGTGAGACTCCACCCATGTGCCCAGCCCAGCCCGAGACCCCAAGCCCATTGGACAGCCAGTCCCGTCTGATGGCTTCTGTGTGAAAATGAGAAAAACAGTTTGTGGACGGGCTAGAAATCTTTCCTTCGCATCGGGCTCCTCAGCTGGGCCGGGGGAGCCTTCTGCTTGTGCTTCTGTGGGCCTGCTTCCTCCAGCCAGACGAGAAGTAGGACGTCGGCTTCTGCCAAAACTTGTGTGAGCCGCCGGGGACGACACATCCGGAAATCCGCGATGAAGAAATTCTGAAAAAAAAAAATTACAAATCAAAGGAAAGTTTGGGGAAACAGGGCCAGGGGATTTTCCTCGGGTTTCTCCCCCGAGCCGTGGACTCCTCGCCACCGCCCGCCCTATAATCTTCTTGATTAGTTCTGCTGGAGGGCAGCAGGTCACCACAGTGCCCACCGGAACGGGGGAGCAGTGCGGGAGCGGGAGCGGGGGTGCTGGGGAGGGGCGGCCAAGAAGAGCTTGGGGTCCTGCGCAAGGCCACCGCGATCCTGGAGTTTGTTTTCCTGGGGTCCAGACCTTTGTGTGGGGCGGCCCGGGGCGGACAAAGACTCCTGCATGGGTAGCCAGCCGGAGGCAGCATCCCCAGACTGGGGACTTAGCAACGGGGGGCCGGGCCTGCAGTCCACCCTGTCCCCAGTGGGGTCCTGGGCCGGTGGAGGGGCTCTGTCTGCAGCAGAGTGTGGGGCTGTGGGAACATGTACCACACTCCCAGTGGCTTCCAACAATGCAGCCCGATTCCCCTCCAGCTCCTCCGGCCCCAAGTCCGGCATGAATCTGGCAGGGCTAAGACCGAGGTACAGCCGGGCTGCATTCCCTCAGAAGGCTGTTAGGAGGCTGATACCGTCCCCAGTCTCCTGTCCTCGAGGCCACCTGCCTCCCCTGGCCCCTGACCGCTCCCTCCTGCGCCCCTTGTCACATCTACTCCCCGTTAGCTTCTTGCTCTCCTGAAGGCCCCAGGGTCACGCGATCCACAGCCTCCAGTCCCTTCCCTAACCATGCCAGCAGCGTCCCCGTTCCCTAACCCGCAGGGATAAGGACGTGACCTCAGACTGAAAAACAAAGCCAATCCCCTCCCCGCCCCCCGCCCCCGTTCAAAAGAGGAGTTTCCCCACATCTCTTAACCTGCTTCTTTCCCACCCACGGTGATGCGGCCGGGATCCGCTGGTCCCTGGCCCCCAGGCCCAGGGACAGCAGATGGGAGTGGGTTGGGCCTGGCCCTCCCTGCAGGTTCCCCCGGCCCCCACTGGAGCCACGAGCCTGTTCTTGCAGAGTCTAACTGTCTTGGGGGAATCTCATCTGTTAGGGAATAATCCCGAGCGAATGCTTTTCATCAAGGATCCCACAAGAAGTAATGTCAGGCTCGGGCCTTTGAAATGTAAGCAATGTACCGACTGGAGGTGAGGGGCCCCAGCTTTAATTGAAGCTGCCTGGAAAACAGCAGTTTTCTTGAGGATAAAAAAAATAGAAGCGCACAAACCCCAGTGGTCGAGGGGGCGGGCAGGGCCACCTCCCCTCCCTTGGCGTTGGGGGGTCTCAGGGCCCAGATGGGCGCCTGAGAATTTCCAGTCTTGCTCAAGTTGAACGGAAAACGTGAGGGACTCTTTGTCAGGCCTTCTGTCCAGAGGTGGACCTCACCCTCACCCTTCCAGAACATTCTCTGTTGTCATGGAGACGAGAGTGGCCTGGTGGGTCAGGTCGCGGAGCCCGCCATGCCCTTGTCCTCCTCTTCAGTCTCTTCCTGTTTCCTCTGATGGCCTCGGGTCCAGACAAGGCCTCGGGGGTCAGCGAGGCTGGGGGCTCCCCACAGGGCTGCACCGCCCACACATGCGCTCGCCGCCTGGCCCCACCGCCATACCTCCTGGGAGTCGATGCTCCCAACTGTGCCAGACGCTTATCCCCCGGGCAGCACGGCCACATCGGGGCGCTGCATGTGGCCGGGGTAGGTGGCACGAACACAGAATCTCCACGCTGTTAGGAGCAAATAGCTATCATTAGGCCCAACATCACATCTTCTTGAGAAAATGCCATTATTCTTCTGAAAAAAGTCCTAATGTTCTGGATTGGACAAAATGACTTCAATTGTCACACTCTTTCAGTTCAGAGAAATAAAAGACACCACGGTTTGGAGGCCCTGCTTGGCCCGTGCTTCATTTCTTAATAGACTATGGTGAACTCCAGACAAAGAAAAGCACCTGACCCCTGTAGGGGGGCAGGGGAGGGGACAGACCCCAGCCTGCACCTCCCCCCCTCCTCCCACGCACTGAGATCTTGGAGAAGCACTGCCGGGGCCCGGGCTGCTCCTCCCACGGGCTGGGGCGTGGGGCTAGAGGGTCTGTCCCGAGAAGATGAGGACAGCCCTGCAGGGAGCAGGGAGCTGAGGGGGACCGCTGAAAGGGCAGCCTGTCTGCCCGCCTGCTCTTTGAAGGCACAAGCTTCTCATCACTGGCTCACCCCCGCTGCTCACAAGAAAGGCACTAGCGGGATGGTGTGAACAGTATGGAGCTGGCCACCCCTCCTGCGTGGGGGGCCTCAGCCCAAAGCAGAAGGGGCAGGCGCCCTCCGGGAGGGGCAGGTCTTGGGCCGCGGGGGCTATGCTGGGTGGTGATCCCTGCGAGTAATGCAGCAGCGGCGCCCCTGCGGCCAACGGGCCATGGTCGGCCACATGGGGCCCTGAGGCAGACCCTGAGAGCTCGGTACCACCCCCTCCCTTTTTGTCTCTGGTTCCCCATTTAGTAAGGCCAGGAGGTGTGCTGGTCATTGGCTCACTCCCTGAGTGTCCGTGGAGCCCTCCTGCGTGCACGCCAGGGGCTGGCGAGGCCACGGAGCCCTTCCTCGGGGTCCTCCAGCGGCAGCTCCTGTGCTGGCCCTCCACCCACCCCTCCGAGCCCTCAGCGGGGAATCTCCCTCCTCTCTAGCTTCTGGGGTGGGAGAGAAGGCAGGAAAATGCTCGCCTCATGCCAGGCACGTGACGGCATCCGCGGTCGCTCGCAGCAGCTGCAGGCTTCGTAGCAGGACAGTGTTTAAAG
Source organism: Ailuropoda melanoleuca (assembly GCF_002007445.2). Lineage (NCBI taxonomy): Eukaryota > Metazoa > Chordata > Mammalia > Carnivora > Ursidae > Ailuropoda > Ailuropoda melanoleuca. The sequence goes on from NC_048229.1 coordinate 1,846,359, forward strand.
GTCGTTCACGGACAGGAAGACTTTGACAGGCTCTGCCACGGGGAGCTCCAAGGCCTCTTCTCCCTGCACAGAGGGCGTCGGGGGAAACCGAGGCCTGCAGGTCGGTCGTCAGGTGCTCGCTAGGGGTGGACGTCCTGGGGACGCAGCAGTGGGGCGACGTCTCCTCCCACTCACATGCAGGTGTGAAGCCACAGCATGACGTCTGCAGGTGAAGGGAAGGGCTGAGAGTGGCCTGGACGAAGGACAGGAGGGAATGAGCCGGAACGTTCTGGAAGCAGGGGCTAGAGAAGCTTCATGCGATGATGGAGAACTAGCTGCTTCCAGCTCTCCCAGATGAAGCGTGGAAGCCTGAGTCTTTCCAAACCGGTTTCATGTTTTTGAGTTTTAAAAACATCAGCTGAAGCACGACGTCACCTTTGCTCAAGTCTGGGGGAAGGGCCAGCCTTCTTTCTTTCCCTGGATGTGTTTCCTTCTGGTCTTTTCCATGATTGCTAGATGCTTTTGCACGGACTAGCGTGCCACGTGCGTGACAGCTGCTGTGAGCAGGAAACGCTCCCAGACGGAGGCTTCAGACCCACACTGTGATCTCAATTTATGCAAAAAGGGACCGAACGCCCTCAGAATTGTGGGGGGAGCACTGACTACCTACAATATCACTTAGCTAGTATTAATACGTAAATCAGACTTACTTCCTATCCTGGTCTCACTATAAGCAAGAGTATCTGTGAAGTAACCACTTGGTGATAAGTGTAAGTACTTTCTGTATTAATATTATAAATAAATAAGGTAGTCTTCATGCAATAACGTCTGTCTGCATTCGCTTCGCGCCCACACAGGTGCCCACCCGGCACCGAGATAGCAGGGGTGCAACAGAGATAGCAAGGGTGGGAGCCGGACGGACCTGGCCTGACTCCAAAGCAGGGACCGAGCCTCTCTGGGCCTCAGCTTCCTATCTCTGATGCGGCATGACAGGAGGGCAAAGTGGGAAGGGGTCGTCCCTGGCACCTGCGGGTTCTCCATGAAGGTTGTTGTGTTTGCACGTGGATAGCAAGCCAGCCCAGGAAGAGGAGAAGGGGAGGAGATGGTTGGCAGTCACCATGGCCAATATTGTCGGTGCTTACTTTATGTCACGCTCGTCCTACGTGCTTACTGTATACACACCAGCTCGTTACGTTGATGACCCTTTGTGGCATTCCTTGTGATTATTCCCATGCACACCTGAGCAAATTCAGGCTCAAGGAAGAACATGGCTTTGCCCGCAGTCACACGGCCCATGGGTGGCTGATGCTCCTACCCCCCCAGATCACTGTGTCTCCGTGCAGGACAGTGTGGACCGGCACCCAGAGAACAGAGCATCCAGGCTGGAACAGGAGCGGGAAGACGAGCTCCAGAGGTGCGTGCTGGGGGCCCAGCACCAACGATGCGGCTGAGCCGGGACGGGAAGAAAGGCACGTGGGGAGCACAGCGAGCACATTCGGGGCCCAGACCCCGTGTCCACCACTCCCGGCACTGCCTGCTTCTGACCACTGCACGTGAATGTTTGACGTGGTTGGCCCCAATATTGCCCCCACCTCGCAGATGAGCAAATGGAGGCCCGGCGAGGTGGAGAAACTTGCAGTCACACAGCACGGGAGAGGGGGTGGGGGTGGTTAGGGTTTTAGTCTCTGCACAGGGTCTTTGGAGACTTTAATTCACAGACATATCAAATGTATTCTCTCTGTGTGAACACGCAAAACATATACCCACATGCAAATGTAAAACACATGAATGATCTAAGCATACAAAAATGTGGGATTCATGTAAGTATATACTATTATATTTACAGAGAGAGAGAGCATCCCTATGCCATCCCCACTGTGATATGTGAAATTCAGTGATTTTTACTGCATTCATGGAATTGTCCAGCGACCACCACATCCTCCCGTTAGAACAGGCCGCTACTGTAGGAGACCATTTATATGCAACGCTAAGAGTAGGACAATCAATAGACACAGAAAATAATCAGTGGTCAGCAGGGGCCGGGGACGGGAGGGCTGAGAGCGGGGACTGAGCGCTAATGGTTACGGGGTTTCTTTGTGGGGTGATGGAACGCTGTAACCTGAGGATTGGACAACCCTGTGAGTGTGGGATCCCTTCTTGCGGCTGAATAGCGTTTCCTTGGGTGGCTAGGCCGCGTTCTGTGCGTCTGGTCGTCCGGCGAGGGACCCGTGGGTCACCGGCATGTTTCGGCCGTCACGGGTCGTGCTGCGGTAAACGTCCAGCAACGAAATACCTCATGGATGAGCTCTCACTCCTCTTGGGTAGACACCTGGCCGTGGGACTGCCGGGACACGCGGTGCCTCCTGGCCTTTCCCAGCCTCGCCACGGAATCCGGCTGCCCTGCAGGAAGCCCGCTCCTAAAGCATCTATCTAGAAATACTTGGGCGTCAGACCTACCCCAGGGCATCACGGTGTCAACTGCGACCACACGAGGCTCTGAGCTCCACCCGGGGCCTGGATACAGCAAGTGGGCAAGGAATATTCTATTACTATTCTTTCCAAGGTTAGGTCCACCCCTGAAAGTTCACTTTTATTAAGAGCCCTGAGCTTGATTTTGTGCACCCAACAGAGACGTGTTCCGTGTTCGAGTTCACCGCAGCTTGCTCGGTCAGCCCCGTCCCCAAAGAGCGCCAGCTCCCACAGCGCCCGTCTCGGGAACCGCCATGCGGAGTGCCATCGGTGTTGCCCGACGTGTAGTGATGGCCGAACAAAGTTCCGCCCGGCCACCAATGTTCAAACGCTCCCGCTCACACCCTCCTCCACCGTCTCTTGGCTCCGCGCTGCCAGGATTCCCCGGCATATCTGATCTCCGATAGTTTGCAACTGCTCAGAAAAATAAAAGGTCCAGGGCACAAAGCAGAGACAAAAGCACACGTGATTCGCTGCCCATTAATCTCTGTCAGTCTGTAAATGCAGACTTCAGACATGAGGAATCACGAGACGGTTTTCTCTTAAGCGCATGCTTCTTATTAAGGGTCTGGTAACTCATAAAAGTGTTCCCTGGAGGGAAAGGGATCAGAGTGGAGGATCGTTGGTAGGTTGCCTGTATAATATGGAATGTCTAAAATACAAATAAATTTTAGGGGTAGCTGGGTGGCTCAGTCCGTTGAGCGTCGGACTCTTGATTTCAGCTCGTGTTGTGATCTCGGGGTTATGGGATCGAGCCCTGCGTCGGGCTCAGCTCGGAGTCTGCTTGTCCTGCTCCCTTGTACCTCCCCCCCGCTCATGCTCTCTCTCTCTCTCTCAAATAAATAAATGTCTTTAAAAATAAAGTAAAATACAAGTAAATTTTAAAAACTCAGGTTTGCTCCTTAATTCCGCGCCCTGGTAGAGAGACACACCTAGCCACCGTCTCCTTTACATTCGCTGTCCACATGCACAGGGAGACTGGGTTCGAGGAACTCTAACTGAGAAGTAGATCCAGTCTGGGATCCTTCCTGCCCTGAGGATAAACATCCCAGCTGACTCTGAATGTCTGCCCCAAAGTTGGTTTCATCTTCTCCTTTTTAATTACTGGTGGCTGAGGGGACGGTGGGGACGGGCACGAAACACCTTGGTTACAGAACACGGTCAGAAATATCTGCAGCCTGGGGGCGCCTGGGTGGCACAGCGGTTGAGTGTCTGCCTTCGGCTCAGGGTGTGATCCCGGCGTTACGGGATCGAGCCCCACATCAGGCTCCTCTGATATGAGCCTGCTTCTTCCTCTCCCACTCGCCCTGCTTGTGTTCCCTCTCTCACTGGCTGTCTCTATCTCTGTCGAATAAATAAATAAAATCTTTAAAAAAAAAAAAAGAAATGTCTGCAGCCTAACCTTTGTGGGCAGGGGGCGAGGATCTCTGCAGTGACGCGAAAATGTATTTTAAAAAAAATTTTAAGTAGGTCCATGCCCAACGTGGGGCTTGAACTCACAACCCTAAGAGTGAGCACCGCTCACTCAACCGACTGAGCCAGCCAGGTGTCCCCTGATAATGCATTTTAAGAGAAGATGTGCTGACAGCTGGATAGAGAGAAATCTGGTAAAATCCAAGAAGGAAGATGGTAGTGGTAAAAAGCAGCTAGTGGGTCTGTGGGCATTTGCTGGGTAATTCTTTCAACGTCTGTGGACGCTTTAAAATTTTTATAGCAAAATGCGGAGTAAGAAGGGTCTGCTGCAGTAACGGCTGGTCCTGTCTTCTGGGCTGGCTGCAGACTCGTCCCACTCACATGGCTAGAAAGATCAGCGGGCTTTGTGAACGCCAAGTAACAGGGATTCGCATTGTAAGCTTGGAGCTAAGATCAGAGGAGGTCTGTGAAGGGCAGCGTTTAGGGGTGCGGGATGCTGATACCTGCAACATACCCTAAAACACCTCCCGAAACCAGCGGGCGAGGTGGCGGGAGGGCTCCGGGTCTAGTGACAAAGGGCATGGGTGCTGCGGTTTTGCTGATACCTCATTACGTGGCGGAGGGAGGAGAGAGAGGTCTGCCAGCCCCACAGCAACTGAGGGGTTGGGAGTGTGGTTGGGGCTCCATGCCGCCCCTGCCCTCGCTGGCCGGGGGACCCTCAGACGGTGGCCGTCTGCACCTGAACATGCTTGCTTTCATCAGAACCAGGAGGAACTGGCGAGAGTCGCACACGCAGGGAACGGAAGCCGAACTTTGGGCCCTGAGAGGAAAGCTGTGTCTGGCCCTGTCCGGGCCGCGGTGGTGACGTGTGCCCTGTCTGAGCTGCATTCCAGGCATGCACACTGGCCCCCCATCACCCCTAGGGCACAGTTCAGCAACGCCACGCACATACCTCCTGTCTTCAGTCCTTTGTTCAAGTCCTGACTTCCAGGGAAGGGAGCCAGGGGCTCAGCCTGGGCAAAACATCCCTTCTGGGTCCACTGTTGTCCAGACGGTGGTCCGCAGGACCCCGACATGGTTACTGGTGGCTCAGGGCTGCAACCGGTTCAAGAAAAGGGGACAGCTGGATAGACAACCCTGCTGGTCGTAGTCACTGCGTTTACACTGTCTGTAAAAATCTGTAACATAGGACAAGTATAGGCTTTCACGAGAGCCCTTGGCATTGAGACTGGCATATGGTAAATGTTCAGAAGTGGCAGTATTACTCATCCGTGAGGACGGAGAGAACATGAGCCCCAAATAGCACGACAGAGCCCTTGGGTACAGTCCCCCCCACACACAGAGTATTCCGGTTACCCATGGAGTGGATCCACGGCTGAGTAACAAGTGACCCCCCGAGCCCAGTGGCTTAGAGCAGCGGCCGTTGTTGGCTCTGCTCACGAGTGGGCAGTCTGGGGGACAGGTGCGGGGGGCTCTCTCCCCAGGCTCCGAGCAGTGTGGGTGGGGGCAGCTCAGTGGGAGTAGGAGGTTGGCTGGTATGGGCTGTGGATCGGGAGCTCTTTGCCCAGGGCCTCTCTGGGGAGCTTCTGGGCTTCCTCAGAGCGTGGCGGTCTCATGGGGGATCGACCATGGCAAGGTAGCTGGTTTCTTTCACAGCGAGTGTTCCAAGGAGCTGTAGTAAATCTGCAAGTCTCCTAATCCCAGGGTCTCAGAACATTGCCTCCGCCCTGTTCTATGGATCCAGCAAATGGTCGAGGCAAAGGAAGCTTCACTCCCGCTCAAAGGATCGGCAGCCCGTTCCTCTCTCCCACCTGTGGTCTAAGAAATGATTCGAGCTCAGGCCAGCAGCAAGCAGCACCGCTCTATTTTGGGTACTTATTCAAATCAGCGCAATTCAAAACCTCCCTACCTTCCGAGCATAGAACATAAAAATCAGTGCTTGGCCTCAGGAGTTTAGGTAATTGGGGAGACAAAGCAAAGCCACTTGAAAAGAACTTTTTTTGCACACGCCATAAGTGCAGATTAATCCAGATCAAAAGTGCAGAGCCCGAGGGCAGAGATTCTCAGCCTCGGTGTGCGCCCGGATAACCAGAGCAGGCTTGTTAAAAACATGGGTTCCAGGACCCCCACCGTCGAAGATTTTCCTTCAGTAGATCTGGAGAGGGGTCCAGGTAGCTAAATTGAACAAATTATTTGATTTATCTTTTGGAAAGGGAATATATACAGAAGGGGCAAAATTCATCAGGACCAAAGAATATGTAGGAGGATTTCCTCTTTCCCACCTCTGACCCCAGCCGCTGAGCCCCCTCCTCAGAAGGACCTGGACGTTGCTTGCACTTCTCAGGTATTTTTGCGGACACGGTTCAATACACACACGCACACGTTTAAATAAAAGTGGCTGTGTGCATGTGTGAGCGTGAGTCCACCATATACGCACGTGCTGGAAGGAGACATGGGCCTTTCCGTGTCCTCCTGTCTCTATCTACAGGGACCTGCGTATGCACACGGCCCCCTCCCTCCTTCAATGACAGCTCCTGGTTGCACTGCCACGCGCCTTCTTCCTCTTCCATGTGCCCACACATTTTGGAGAACATTCCTCACTCTTTTTGTGCCTGAGGTGTACAGCATTGCATGGACGGGCCCTCATTTATGCTAGTCTAACACGGGCCAGTCTTCGGCCATGATAAACAATGCTGCACGGACATCATTCGTACACGGGCAAGTCCGTCTGACACAGTCTTACTTCGGGGCCGAACGGTATGTGTGCTCTGAGAGTTTCGGGCGCCCGGGTGGCTCCGTTGGTGAGGCGTCTGCCTTTGGCTCCGGTCGTGATCCCAGGGTGCTGGGATTGAGCCCTGCACCTGGCTCCCTGCTCAGCGGGGCGTCTGCTTCTCCCTCTGCCCCTCCCCCCCTACTTGTGCTCTCTCTCACTCTCTCTCTCTCTCAAATGAATAAAAATTTAAAAAACAATAATAAAATAAAATTGTGATGTTTCTCCCTAATTGCACAGCCTGGGATTGACACCAGAGCACATTTGCCTCAGTAACGCGTGAGGGAAGGTGGGACGGGGACTGGCAGGCTGGAGACTGACGTCCGCGAGCCCGAGCACTGAGACACTGCAGCACGGTGTGGCTCTTGGCCATCTGAACGCCCCGGCGGACGGCAGGCTTCTGCAGGGAGCTGGAAGGATCGGCTCTATGTCGTCATGTGCCATCCACCAAGAGGAACGCTGCTGCTGGCTGCTGGCTTTCCCAGCGCAGAGTGACGTGAGTGCCTGGGCATATGCTGCCAGTCAGGACATCCCCCCCTCGAAGGTGAGCGTCCAGGACTCGATGTCCTGGGAGGGTTGACGTTCAGCGCCTGGCCTGGTCCAGCCCCCGAGCTGCCCTCGGAGCCCCCGGAGCAGGAGCTGTGGTTTTTAACAGCGTCAGCTGCCGGGTGGGGACAGAAAGCAGCTTTTCCAATGTCACCGTGGACACGTCCAGGGGAAGTGGCTGCAACTCTTTTATCCTGCAAAAAATATGTTTCTTATTTACAGATGAAATGCTATGTGCCTGGAATTGGCTTCAAAGGGACCCGAGGGGTTGATGGCCTGAGTAGGCGTGCGGGGAGCACAAGGGCGGCCCTAATGGTTGGCCGCCGGACGGACGACGTGCACACCGATGCAAAGGCTTTTCAAATGTCCCGTAATTAAAGGTTGTAATACTGGTTCTGCTTAAGACACAGGGATGAGTAAATACACCCCAATCCCTTTGTCTGTTCCAAAAACACCCCGTAGCAGCAGCTGACAATTTTAAGGGACCGTGTTAAACAGAACCGAAAGGTACTTTTACAGGCACTGGGCCCCCCCATCGCCCCACTTGGTGGACCCCTCCCCTGTTTCGTCTCCTAAAGACTAAATCCATCACACACGCTCCTGACAGCATCCAGATCCCCGGAATCGGCTATAAAGTATTTCAAGGTCTCTGAGTAACTTAATGCCCTATGAAAGGACAATAAATTGTGTACAAATAACTCAATGAGCTCAGGGGAGTGGGGAAACAACCATTAAAAGCGCGTCACAGACGGCACCTCCAGGCAGCGTTATCAAAGCAAGTTTCATAATTTAACAAAACCATCTTGGCATCACACACAAAAGCCCTCCTGTTTGATCCCTTAATAACACTGCTTAGCACTTTCTGGGGAGCTTGCTTTGAGCGCTGGAGCTGTTTCCAAGCATTAGCTAATCAATCATCAAAAGATATTTTCCACGCAGGCAGGCAGGACTCCGAATGCTCACTTGACCCCCACGGAAGTGGCCTTGGAAACTAAGAGGCTTTTTCAAGGTCACGTGGGGGGCAAAGGTCAACACGGGGGTTGCAGCTAATGAGTTTCTGGTTTCTTCTGTGCTCCTGAGAAGGCCCCTGTCCCCGGTCCCCTCCCGGGTCACCGCGGGGGCCCCGCCCGTCTGGCCAGATCGCTGGCGGCCTTTATGGGGACACGGCCGGCCTCTCATCAAAATAGCCTGGTGGAGTCATCATCACCTCCCCTGCCCTGGATCTGGAAGCGGGCTGCACGTACGCTCTTTTCTGGAGAATAGAAAGCCTTGCTTGGGGCAAAATATCACGCAACCTGCCCCGGACTTTTGCTCAGCCGCTCACATTGGTTTCGGGAACTGTGTTTTTAAATTTCAGAAGAAATACATGCAGGGGTTGAAGAGGCAAACATCACACAAGGGCTTAAAGGTGAAAGAAAAATGCCAGATACAGTATCAGCCCCTCTCCCTCCACAGGGGCTTCCCGGCCCCCTCCCCACTCGAGGGGGGGCTGTGCTCGGCTCACTAGTAAGGGGGGAGGAGGACAGGGACAGACAGCACCTTGACCGGGGGGTGCCTGCCTCATCCGGGTGATCCAGGTGACCAGGGGAGCAGGTGGGTGTGGGGGACCCCTTACAGGATACAAAGGGAAGGGCATGTCGCGTCTGTCATATTCCCCCCACCCTGCCCCCAAGCCGGTGGAGTCATGAGAGAAGCCATCAGACAAAGCCAGGCTGAGGGACACTGTGTGACGTGATGTCCCTGACCAGCAAGGTCACTCCTGCTGACCGTCAGCAAAGGTCACGGAAGATGGGGGATGGTAGAGAAGCCCACAGGCGGTAGGAGCCTAAGGAGACGTGGGGGCCCCGTGCTTGCAGAGCCCAGATGGGACGCGGGGCAGAAGGAACATCCGCGGAAGGCTGGTGGCATCTGGGCAGAGCCTGGGACCGACGTAATGCTGTTGTCCCAGGGCTGCTGTCTCGGCTGTGACAGGTGCGCCCCAGGGACATGGGCTGACTGGAGTGAGGGAGGGATGCACGGAGCACTCGCTCCGTAACATCCTTGAAACGACGAATGCCTCTGGGTCCCGGAGCAGTTTTAGGTCCATAGCTTCTCCGGACTGCGTTGTCATGTTTTCTATAAACCAAAGTATTTCCAAATAAAAAGTTCAGTTAGAACGAGATTAAAGGCAAAAGTCCTCTGCCATCCTCCCTCCTGTCTCAATGGACAACACTAAGCATAGTCACCACCTTCTAGAATATTCTTCCAGAATTCTGTGGCACCCAAACAGGTCTTTTTTTTTTTTTTTTTCTTTTAAACCAAGGTTGGATCCTACAGGATGAGCTTTCGGTTTTTCGCCTTTTTCGCTTAATGCATATCTGGGAGGTACTCCTGTGGAACAGCAGGGCCGCGCCTACTGTTTTTAACTGTCTGCCGGTAATCTTTCCCCAGGTTCCCATAATTTATTTGTGGCGGATCCTGGCAGGTGCACCAGCTGGCTTTGTCGTTCGATTATTGTAACAACACCACCAGCCTGTCACAGAAAGTCAGCAAACACAAGAAAGAAAAGGCTTTGCTTTACTCATAATTTAAAAGTCGAAATGCAGATGATGTTGGCATATCACTTTGGGTTTCCTGGACACGCTTGCCTGCAGCCCGCGCCGGGGAAGTGTGAGATCGGGGGTGTGAATTCAGCAAGTCCGACTGCGGGGCCAGGGGCGGGCAGTGACTTGGGGACCCTCGAAGAACTTCTGGGAAGCTGCTAAAATTCTCTTTGTGAATGTGCTGCTGGTCGGTCATCAGGTGTGTTCACTTTGAGGAAATTCTTTGAAGACCACATCCGTGATCTCTACACTTTTCTACACGTTCCCATTTAATGAAAAGTTGAGGGAAAAAGATGCCTTGATTTGAGAAGACTCCCTATCTGTCCTTTGCAAGAAACACGCAGGATGAACCCAGGGTGGGGAGGTTCCGGCGGTTGTCCTCTCCCTGTCCGCATGACACTATAGGACCCATCACAGACATATATCCGATCTTCAGAAAAACCCGCTCCAAGTTTAAGAATTCCTCATCAATATACTATATTTCCTAGATTTAAGAAGTCAGACAAAATCACGCCTTTATCTTAATTTCTACAAGGGAGCTAACCAAATAAACAACATACTAATTACGATTCTCATTTTCCCCCCATTTGCAAAGACTTAAGAAAAAAGCCTTAGAATTTAAGTAATTGGTGGTTACTCTGGGAAAAAGAAGACAAGTGGTGTAAGTTAATATAGTTATAGACTGAATCTCAATAGCTTGCCAACTTATTCAAGGTCAGTAAGCTGACTTTTTATTTGGGAAAATCCAAGGTGAAGTCAAGAAGGCCACATCCTCCAAAACCAAAGCAAGGACCTGGAGAAAGGCGCTGCGGGTCCCCAGAGCGCGCTGTCCACGAGCACCTGGAGTCCAGGCGGGCCCTCTGGTGCTTTAAGAACAAGGAGCCAGTGATGGGGCTTCCCTGAGGCACAAGTCGAGGGTCAGGGTCGAGCTTGAGCACAGATGGAGAGCATTCAGATGGCTGCTTGCCCCACCCCCCGAGGGGTAACCGCAGGGCTGGCCTGCAAACCGATGCCCTCAAGGGTTTTGGTGAAATCCCCAGAACGCCATCGGTGAACCTCGGCCTCAAAGCCATAGGAGAAACAGCGTTCTTGTGGAGAAACAGGCAGTGACCCCTCCTCCATGCAGACGCGCCCCCCACCCCCAATTAAGATCAACCTTTATTTTGGCTGCTCTTTGATAAAGAAAAGCCCCCTCTGATTTCCCCATATTTTTCTGGCTTCTGTGTGTCACACAAGCCTTTTACATTATTAATAAAAGTTTTGAATTGAGTTACTTTGCTCTTGAATATGAAAGGTTCTCTTTGGGGGACTTTGAAACATGCTCACTGCAAACTTCCATTGAGGCACTTAGAAATAAAACGTGTTGGGCGTCTTCCTTTGAACATCTGGAGTTTCTAAAAATCAAGACCGCCCATGGAACCCAGAATCATATTTGCACTAAAAGAAAGCACCAGGTCTGACTCAAAGAGCTCTCCATTTGGATGTGGCGTAATTAAAAGCGTGTTCTCGAGGGCTGTTGCTATGGGCACGCTGCTTGGTGGCGTGTCTAAGAACCATAAAGGCTGGCGAGGCTGTATGATGGGGGGTAAGGTGGTCTGGGAAGGGGTTTTTAGGGAGGTGTGCATATGAGAGGGGAGGGTTGGAGGTGGGGACGAAGGGAAGGGATGGGAGCCTCCAAAAGTTCCTTCGACCTGAATTATTTGGCTGCAGGCGAGGTGGGAAAGATCTCCATACCAGGTGGGCAAAATCCTAGGGAGGTAGGTGACGGTGCCCAGAGCTGCTACACGGAATCATTCTGGCATTAGATATTTCCTTTAGAAGTTGAGTTTTCTTTCCTTGTCTATTACAACGGTGGTGCCCAGACACAAACAGGTTTAGGGCAAACGACCCGTTTGTTTTCAGGCTACAGAGACAGGCTCCCCGGGAGGAAGGTACAATTAATAACCCCAAACAACGCGATCTGGGCTTTTGAATTCCTACAAAACCTTTCCTGGATGTTCCGGCCCACACTGCTGTCTCCCTTCACCGAAGACCTCGAGGAAAATTGTGCATCAGGGGACGTAGCTGATTTGAATCCCGGTGTCACCAACTAGCTGGACGGCCTTCCACAGGCCACGTGGCCTTTCTGTGGCTCAGGGTCCATGCACGGTGTAAGATCACCTACCTTCTGGAGGGTCATGAGAGGGCCTGCGTGGGGCAGGGCACGCAGGAGGTGCTCAGGAACTAGGACTTCTCATTCTGTCCCTCACGGCTCCCACTGACGGGGTACTCATGAGCCGAGTGCCCCACTTAACCCCGCCGCCCGCGGGGAACGGGGGCTGCGAGGATACCCATGCCATGGACTGGGAGACAAAGCCATCCCGCGTGGGGATCTGGGGGTGGGGCTGGAGCTGCAGCCTTTCGAGACCGGGACCTACGGTCTCCGCTCCCTGACCAGCACCCCGCTAGCACGGCCTGGGGCCAGTCACTGCCAGTCCTGCTTATCATTTCACGGGATGCTTGTCACACCCTCATGAGGTGGGATTCCCCGTTTCCCACACGTGCAGCAAAGTCTCTCTTCACTAGTCGGAGGCCATCGAGCCGGGAAGAGCAGGTTTTCCCCCGAAAGCATGCACAAGATGTCTCCACCTGCGGCCTGAAAGTCCCCACCTCCTCGGATCCGGTCGGCATGGCAACGCCTGTGCAGGAAGCATGTGGGTGTTTTACGGGGTGCAGGTGGAGGGCAGGGCGATCAGAGCCCGGATAGGATCCAAGCTGGGTGCTGCCAACATTCTGGGCCAATTAGAGCCAATTACAGACTTGTATGCAATCTGACAGTTTCTTGAAGGAGTCTTGCATTACTCTATAAATCACCAAGGACCCAAGCCTTTGAGTCTGGTCACCTAGGCTTGTCTGGGAGCTTTTGTATACATGCGGCCGTCCCCGACTTCCCTGCCCTGTTCAGCTACTGCCATCAACCCATCTAGTGTGCGCTCATGTGTATGACTTCACCCCTGCCCCGACCCCCTTCACGTCACAACAGCCCCGAGGCAGGACAGGGCCCCTGGAGACAGCACACAGAGCCTCCTGACACTGTGACATCCCAGAGTAGAGAGCAGGTGCACAATTGGCTCTCTGGCTTCTCTTCGCCTCCTGCCTTGGCTGTGGTCCCAGAGTCCTGCTGCCATTATCCCCAAGCAGAACCCCATCGCGCCCCCGTGTGAGGCTGGGTCGTCACTAAAAGGAGCTGGTCTTCTTTGGAGGCGCGGTTGTCAATTTTATAGGACTGCTAACTCACCTTTTAGGTCAGCGGTTGCAAACTTAAATGCTTCCAGGTCCAGCCGGGCCGCATGGAGGGTGCGGCGAGGGCTGGAGGCCCGCAGTGAGGACGGACGTGCACCGCAGGGCGTGTGCTCTGACCAAGGGGCAGCTCCTGCAGGTGTCACCACACCTTCTCCTCACGGGAAGGTCAGCCTCGCTCAGCACAACGCGCCAGGTCCTCCTGAGAACCACGGATGTGAACATGTAATCCAATCTCAGACCTCGGAAGCAATGGAGTCCCTGTCCCTTAAGTCAGTTCTAACGGTTAAAGGAGTGACAGCAGCGTTCAGTCGTCCGCCTGGGGACCACAGCCTCGCCCCGGCCCTTTCTCTGACATTTGCTCCATTTTTGAGCACCTGCTGAGCTCCAGGCACGGCATTAGGCGCTGGCAGAGGGCTGGTGAGCAAGACCTGTCAGAGGGCCTGTCCGCAGTTGGTGCTCCTGTCTCCCGCTCCAGCAGCATCCGTCCTGTTGTGACTGGCTCATCTCACTTAGCGTGACACCTTCGGTGTAGCCGGGGTCAGAATGTCCTTGCTGTGACAGCCCTGAATCACATCCCACTGGATGGATGGACCACACCTCCTGTGTCCGTCGTCCGTCGTGGACACGTGGGTTGGCTCTGCCCCGCGGTCTTGTGGCTCGTGCTGCTGGAACACGGGCGTGCAGGCATGTCTCTGAGACTCTGCGTCAGTTCTGTAGGCACCTGCCCGGCGGTGGGCGTGCCAGATTCTACGGTGATTCTGTTGACGTGTTCTTTCCCACAGTGGCCGCACCGCGTCAATGCCGTCCCCCTTGACGGAGCCGTGACAGGTGCAGGCGGGGAGCAGCGGCAGACCGTCGTGGCTACGTGAGAAGCACAGGCCCTGCGGAGGCCGCCTGGCTCCAGACGCCTGCTCGCTCCTCGGGCCGGAGCCGTGAGGACGTGTGCAACTTGGTTAACCTGCCTGTGTGGCCTCCGCCACGAACGGGCTGGGGCGGGGGGCTAACGGCTCCTGGTTATAGGGTTGTCGGGAGAGCTAGAAGCTCAGGCCCTGAAAACAGTGCCTTGTGCACGGTGAGATCCACATACGACTTTGTTCAATAAAATGCGACCTGCTCTTGCCGAATCTTCCATATTTTTAAACAGAAGCTGCAAATCTGGATTTTTTTTAATGTGAAATCCCCTGCTTTTAAAATGTTGGCAAGCAGTTCGTATTCAAAATAAAATCATATGTGAGCCTAAGAGACATATCTCTGAGCCAGAAATGCCCCTGGGCTGCCTGTGTGGCCTTCCAGTGACCAGTGAGGTGCCCCAGAGAGAGGAGGGCTGCATGGAGGAGGACACGTTTCAACCAGAATGTGATGAGGACGGCGTCGTCCTGGCAGAGTGAACGGTAAATACGGGCCTAACTCTTTAAGAACTTGCCCAAACTGTCTGGAAGTAGTTGGAGGGGCTGCAGTGAGCCCCCCACGATGTCTGACGTCCAAACCCCCAGGACCTTGGGACGTGACTGTTGGGGGATAGCGTTTAACAAAGATAATAAGGTGGAATGAGGTCATTAGAGTCCAGTATGACCCGTGTCGTTCTAACAACAGGGAATCTAGACAGAGACACACGCAGAGGGACGACCACGAGAGGACCCAGGAGGAAGGCCTGGAACACATCCCTCCTGCCCGGCCTCGGAGGGACCCAGTGCCGAGCTCGTGCTTCCAGCCTCCACCGCCGGAGACACTGGGGTCCATGGCTGAAGCCCCCCCCCCCACCGCCGTTTGGCGGCACTGGGTCACAGCTGCCCGGCAACCTGATCTGGTAGCGATGGTGGCGCACCGTCTTACCGAGGACACACGAGGCTCCATCGCTCGCCTCACCGCCCCGCGGTTATCCGTCCTCCCATCACAGCCATCCTACTGTGCGCAGGGCCGTCTGGGGACAGCATGTGTTGTTCGTTTGTAATTGGCTTTGGTTGGGGTGAGAGAATTAAACAAACATAATAGAATTAAACCCTCAAATGTGTACAACTTGGGGGCACTCAGCTTCTCAGCACTGTGGGGACATCTAGTGCCCACTTGGGCCGACCCGAGGGAGACCCGTCCTCGCGCAGCTGCCGCCCCCGCGCCCCTCACCCTGCGACCCTCCCCAGCCCCTGGCCGCTGCTCGCCAGCTCCCTGTCTCTGGATTTGCCTCTGCAGACGTCTCCCATGCACGGAATCATGGTGCATAGCTCTCGGCATCTGGCTCCCCTCCCCCAGCACCACGTTCTCCAGGTTCATCCACGGAACGTGTCTGAATAATGCGTGTCTGAATAATGTTGCGTGTGTGGATGGACATGTCGGGCTCGCCTGCACACATCCGCCGGTGCTCGTGTGCGTGTTCTCACCGGGACAGCACAAGGAGCACTGCCTGAACGCAGTTTCCACCAGCCTTTCTCTGGCGACCAGTGGTCCTTGGGCTCCGGCCAGCTGCTCACTGTGCACCTTGCGTGCACCTTGGCCTGCCACCCCCTCCCCGCCGCCTGACTTAGCCTCAAGATTCTCCCTTCCGTGCAGGTTACGGGAGGGTAAATGGGGTCGTTCACACAGAGCGGCACTCGTGGATGCCAGCCTGGGGTGCGTTTTCCCAGCCAACTCGGAATTCTCCCACTGGAACCGCTGGGGAATCTGCAGGGTTTCTCCTGTCTGGACCTGGCTTGACGCAGTGCCTGTGGTCTGGGTCACCGGGCTGCCGTCGGCAGGGCAGGAGCCAGGCCCCACCCGGGGGCCCTGAGCCCTCGACAGCTCAGCTCAGGGGCACTGCTGTGTTCTTGGCCCCAAGAAAATCACTGCCCGGATCAAAGGTGCTACAGATGGATGTGGGTAAGCTAATGGGGCGCCCAAGTTGTTGAGAGAGAGGTGCTAACGGGGGCCTCAGGAAGCCGCATCTCTCTCCTTTCCTGAGAATCAGCCTGCTGGGCGGACAGACTCAGAGCAGGAGCACTGACTGCTGGTTTGGACACCGGGGCTTGGTTTGCGACTGAAAAAGCAAGCGGCCTCCTGTGATGTCTGAGAGTCCCGAACTCTAAAAGAGAGCGAGGGAAAGCACTCTTCCTTTTTCTTGAACACAACCACATACACACACGGACCCACATGCAGACACACACATAGAGACTCTCGTGCACACACGTTCGCACTTACGTGTGTGAACACATGCAAACATACATGCACAGAGACCCACATTCACGCACGTGGGCAAACACACATGAACATGTGTGCAAACACATGCAGGCATGCATGCACACATGCACAGAGACCCACATTCACGCACACAGGCAAACACACATGAACACGTGTGCAAACACATGCAGGCATGCATGCACACATGCACAGAGACCCACATTCACGCACACGGGCAAACACACATGAACACGTGTGCAAACACATGCAGGCATGCATGCACACATGCACAGAGACCCACATTCACGCACGTGGACAAGCACACATGAACACGTGTGCAAACACATGCAGGCATGCATGCACGCACAAACCTGCTCACACGTGCACACCCCTTCCTAGAGCCTCTACAACTAACCTTGGAGATGAACTCAACAATCTCTAGAATAATAAAACCCAGTGGTTTTTATTACTGTCCCAGGCCCTGAAGTCATAAACCAGTGACTATTTCCCCTAAACTCTCAGCAAACAGGCAGGAAACAAGGACGGCTTCTGGGGGACCAGAGATGATCTGAACGCTGTTACACGGGTGTGTTCACTTTTGAAAAGTCTTCAAGACGTACAGGTAGGATCTGAACCTGCTGGCAGAGTAAAAAGTTAACAGAAGTCTCAAAAAACACTCCCCTCCCCCGGCCGGTCTCCGGTGGGATTCTGAGCTCTCCCTCCCTCCGTGAATGCACTGACCTCGAGGTAACAGGTGTGCCGGTTGGTGGAGTCTGAAAAGGGCAAGGCCCTGCCTCTTCTGTCCGTTCACCTGTGGGCTGTCCTGCTCTAGCTGAGCCACGGCACCCAGGGCAGAGCTGGGACTGGCCCGAACACCGAAGCACCTTCCGTGGCATCCTGCCGGCCTCCCTGGCAGGCGAGCAGCCAGAGCAGATGTGGGGAAGTTCACTTTGTCAGGAACAGACCAGCAGGCTCGCACAGACCCTTTGATCTCACCTCGGAAGAAAGTTATCATCCGTCCCAGAGAATCACTGCAGTTCGGACATGAAAGACAAAGGGAGGAAGATAGGAGGGCACAGGAAACCCACGAAAACAGAGCGCACGGCCTTTGAACGTCGGCGGTTCCTGGAATGGGCTGTGTCGTGCGGCCAGCAAGCTTCCTCGAGGATTTTCCTTTTTTATCTTTCCTCAGATGGAGATGTGCAAACCCTCGGCTTTTGATTGGGGTGGCCGCACACGCCCGGCCCCTTCATGGGAGGAAGTGGAGTCACTCTGGTCCTGGACCCGCAGGGGAGGCGGGAGCCATGAGAACAATGGGAAGCTCGGGCAGGCTGGGTGGGGACGGGAACCTTCCTTGCTTTTCCCCCCTCGCCTGGGGAGAGCCGAGGACCCGGAAGAACATCCGACTTTGGCAGCCACGAGACCCTCACCAAATTGCGCTCAGGCCTGATGAGCCCCGGGGTTCCCGGCCTGCCCTCCTGCCCCGAGAAGCCCGGGCTCTTTGGGGCATTTAGTGGAGCGGAGAAGCAGCATTGCCCTGTGGCCTCTGGGTGGTGGCCCCGGATCTTCAGGCCCGGGAGCTCCGGGTGTGGACGGGACTGGGACTTGGAAGTGGGCAGTCAGAGGAAGGAGGTCTGGGGGAGGCCATGTGCCAGTCCGACGACAGCAGGGGCAGCGAGCTTCAGGAGGCACAGACCCCAGGCTCAGTGGGCCTGCAGGAGTCCGCTGGCCCTGGGCGGGGCACGGACCGGGGATCCCCAGTAGCTTGGCTCTGCGACAGGCCTTCGGACACTGTGAGCTGCTCGGCATCATTCCTACAAACAGCTGCCACTTTATCGGCCAGCGCCCACCTGGCAGACGGGACGCCCCGCTGACCATGAACTCGAGGTCCCCACCCCGTCCCTAGGGGCCTCCAAACCACCCCCTCCGCGTGCTCACCTTCTCCGGCGCCCAGTGCTGCTCACGGCCATCTTTCCCACCGCAGTCCTTCCAACCACACGTTTGAATGTGTCCGTCCTCTCTTCTGTTGTTCATGCACCCAGCAAGGGGGCTGGAGTGCCCTAATCGGCTCAGCCGAGCGGCGTCTACATGGCGCGGGGAGGCGGAAGGTCCGCATGCGTGGTGTGATCGCCCTGGGACAGGGCTCGCACCGCAGGATGGTAGGGTCCCCGCGTCCGCGACTGCAGGGCTCTCCTGGGCCCTTCCGTCTGCACTGTGCGTTCCTTTACTACGAGACAGTACCTGTCCCCCCGTTCCTCATGTGTCCCCATCACCTGCTGCTGTCACCTGCAGATTTCCCATCTGGTCTTCAAGACCCCAGCCCCACGGCTCGCCGGGGGGGCGCAGGTTCACAACAGCCGAGCCCAAGCCTTGCCCACGGGAAGTACGTCCGCGGGGCGCGCCTCCACAGGACACAACGAAGGGATTGTTTCCGAGTCAGAACTACGGGCACTTGGAGTGTTTCTCTACGGAGCCGTCCTGGGGGGCAATCGCTGTCCCCACACCAGCATTCCCCTGTTGGCATCGGGTGAGGAACCCGTCAGCAGCCCGGACGGTGGGAAACGGGCTCTCACCTGAGGGTAAGGGGCTCCTCACCCTCCCACAAGGTGATTCGCATTCATATTTCTGCTTCCTTCTGCCTTTCCCTGTCCTTTGCCCTTTTGCTGTGAGGCTGCTTACCTTCTTCGCGTGGGCTCACGGGAGCCCCCTGGGCGCTCTGGATGCAAAGCCTCAGCAGCCAGCCCCCTGCAGGCCCTTCCTTCCCATCTGAACTTCCCTTCGCGTGTGATCACCGGAGCTGACAGAATTTTACGTGTGGTTGTACCAGGTTTTCCATCTTCTGTGTTCTGTTCCTGCGTGAACACGCTCCCTTACGCCAGCTCGGCTCACGCATCACACGGCGGCTCAAGCTCCACTCGCTGAACGGACAAGCGGTCCCCACCAACCGCCGCTGTGCACACGGGCTTGGTGCGCGAGTGTGCACGCACACGTGTGCAAGGGCACGCATGTCGCTTCACACATAAACACACAGGTCCACACGCATGCGCACATACGTGACAATATGTTTTACAGAGGAGGAACTGGTCACGTGTTACATAGAACATCACAGATACAAAGTCTACATAACCAGCTCTCCTCTGTAAGATGAAGAGCGAACGGACAAGGTATCTCCTCTGGGAGGGTCGGAACAGTAGCATGCATGTCGATAGACCAATGCTATGCAAGTGCTGGGACCGCTTCTTCTTTCCCACCAGACTTTAGGTCAGCAGGAAAACGTCTCTGAAGGCCAAGAATCTCACGGAGTCCTTCTAGGAAAACACCCTTGCTCTTCACAACAGCTAATATTTAATAAGCCCCCCTCCACACCAGAAAGGCTACAGCACCTTTCAGTTACTGTCTTTATTCCACGGTCTGCACACCTGAGGCTCCTGGGCAGCCAGGGCTGTTCCCGGGAGAAGGAGCGGCGTGCAGGGCGGCGTTGAGCTCGAACCCGGGAGGCTGTGTTTCCAACGTGTGGGCTTCGTCCTGCAACCAGCTTGCCTCCCACTCAATAACTAAACGGGGCCTGTTTCTTTTTAAGCTGAGTTTTTAAAAGATGATTTTGGATATAATTTTGACTTTATGATCTCTTGGCTGTTGTTTTTTTTTTTTTGGCTGTTCTTATTTTAAATAAAAAAGAAGGAAACTCAACCACCTTTTGATTCTGAATGACATTATTGGCAAAATTTCATACCACACTTTCTCCAAACCCCTTCATTAAAATTCAGGAGCTCCCTTTGACCCCACATCACACAAAACACCCGTTGGGTGCTGGCCGACTTGTTTTCAGGCATTTTAAAAACACAGACTCCTACTTCTGACAACAGGGGCCAGTGGGGGGCCTACTCCCCTAGATTCTTCTGGTCATTCCTTACAGATGGACAGGGTCAGAAATGAGAAGACTGAAAAAATACTTATTTAAACTCCGGAAAAGGAGGGTAGGATTTTGGGTCATCTTCGTGATATAGTTTCCACCCCCATCCCCATCCCTGTGGAATTTGGGGGGATTGTGTCTTTGGCAGCAAAGATTAAGTGGCTGCTTACCCCCCACAGAGGGTTTAATTGGCAACAGAGTCGGAACCCACCGATGTGTGCAAAATTCATTATTGTATTTGGGGTTGGAATGCTTGCACAGCCCAGCCGTTTCCCTTTCTGCTTTTCCCACAAGCATTCAAAAAGACCTTGTGTCTCCGTGCCAGAGTGTCAGCTCCCCGGTGGGGCCAGGTTCCTGAGTTATGTTTTCCAGTAACCTCCAGGGTGAGAGGAAAGGTGTGCAAATCCTTTAGCTTCTGCAACCCCCGGGTCGGGCAAAGGAACGTGCCGGAGGGGCAGAGGAGAATGAACGCTTAGCAGTGGTAACAGTCCTGCTAATCAGGATTTATTAGAAGGCACAGGCCAGCTGTGGGGGGGACGGGGGGACCCAGGGAAATCTGCCCTGGGGCTCCTTTTAGGGTCTGCAAGGAATGTCCAGGTTACATGGGACCTGGTACGGATGGTCCTCGAGAAGCTGGGTGTTCTCATTCTCCACATTCATCCTAACATGTTGAATCATGAAAAGACAGGCGGTTTCATGTTGAAAGGTTTACTTCCACTCCGTCTCTGTGAATATCATGGACGTTTGCTGCTTTCTGGACACAGGACGGCCCCTTACCCGTTTGGGTAATAGCATTTTTGGGTAAGGCAGACCAAGCTCTGAACAAATAGACCACAGAGTCCGTACCTCATACGCTTGGTAACGTCCATGCCTGATTCATGTCATAGTACGGGGGGGGGCACTCAGCTCCACGGGGTCATCTGGAGACCCAGGTCAAGCGAGACCCCCGCCCCGCCCCTCTTCAGCGTGCGAGACCCACCTGTCAGGTGGAGAGAGGTCTGGTGGATGGGTCCCATCACTTTGCACATTCCAGGGGCTGGGCCTGAGGAACATGGCCACGCCTACCTGCAGAGGAGGCTGGGAACATCTGCCAGAAAGAAGGAGGGGAGGATGGATTTTGGAGCACCATCTCTCAAGGAACCCCCCGCAAAACACACACAGTGTAAGTGGACTCAGTGGGTCTATAAATCAGGTTGCCCTGCCCCTTCCCACCAAAGGCATGGGCGGCTGATCCAAATTTGGCCAACTGGACTATTTTTTCCATGACTTTAAAATCTGAGTGACATTTGCTAAGACAGAATTTTTTTTTTAATGAAATTAAGCAGGTTAATCCCCGTGACAGTTGATGAGAACTTCAAGCTCTTCCTGCTTCTTTCCCAAGACGGGTCCTCCGGCCTTCCCACTGGTTCTGGGAGCTCCTTGTGGAGTTCTGTCAAATGATCCTTTGCGTTAATTAGACAAAGCTGTCGCTACAGGCAACAAGCAAAGAATGCTACTGATAGAGGGGGCTGAACTCTGAGGAATTTGGGTTAACCCAACTTGATAATATGCCACGTAAGCAGAAAGTATCCTGGGGAAGTCCCGCCATATCTGTGTGTCACTCTCAAGCAGCCTCTAGTCGTCTTCTGTCTACGTCGTGAGCATAAATTGTAGAAATGGGGACTTGGTGTAGTTGGGTAGAAAGGACGCGGCATGAGAGGATGTATCTGGAAGTCATTGCATTCTGCTCCCAGGAATACAGAATCCTTGGGATTCAACGCAGATCTTGCAATTATCAACGTGTCATGCAAACCTCTAAGTTGCTTATGTTTTATTTGGCGGTAAGATGACCAGTCCACCTCCAATTTTGTGAAGATCAAATGTGGTAAAAGATATTAAGGCATTTCAAAAAAGCACAAACGTGGGCATCTGGGTGGCTCAGTCGGTGAAGCGTCTGCCTTTGGCTCAGGTCATGATCTCAGGGTCCTGGGATCGAGCCCCGCGTGGGGCTCCCTGCTCAGCGGGGAGTCTGCTTCTCCCTCTGCCTCTGCCCCTCCTCCCTGTTTGTGCTCTCTCTCTCTTTCTTTCAAATAAATGAAAAAAAAACTTTTTCAAAAAAAGTGCAAATGTTGCACAAATGTCAGATGTTTTTTCTCTACATTAAAACCAGTCAGGAGCAAACACAAGGGTCAATCAGAATCTGAAAGGGTAAAACAAAACTGAACCCGAACCGAGAAAACTCCCACCCTGGGGTAGAAGGCTGCCTCGCGGCACATATCTCCTCAATGGGGATGGATTTGGGTGGGGGCTACCTGCCCGCGGCACATGGAGCAAAAGTGTCTCCAGCGATTTGCTTGACTTGCAAGGCGTTTGCATTTTTTAAGTAGCCCCAATTTTAAAAGAACAGGAAATTTCAGGTAAACGTTTCGATTTCTTGCTCTTATGGTAAAACCCAAGATTCTGCTCCTTTTCACCTTCCTGGCTTTGTGGTGGGCGACTCCCGGCAGGGCGGGGTCACAGCGCCCTCTCTAGGCAGGGCATCCCCTCGCGCCCAGCCCAGCCTGCGCGTTCATTAACGTTACCAGGTCAGCCCCTCGAGGCATTTGCCTTTGCAGCCCCTGGTGGGGTTTTTGCGGGATTTACCCTACAAGTGACGGCTGAGCCCCTGAGGAGCAGGGACACACTGTCGTCCACGAGACGCCCGCTGAACCTTTCGTGGCCACGTCCCTCCACGCCTTGGTCTCCCTGCTCATGCTCCAGACAATCAGAAACCTCACGTTCAGCGTTCCAGCCCCATTTTAGGTTTCTGCTATCATTCTCCATCGCACCAGCTTCTTCCCCCAGGCCCCACTCCTGAAGACACCAATGCGGTACCCACAACATCTGGGTGGTTGGGAAGAAAGCCACACAGCTGGGGCGTAATTGTTACCTGGAACCAAATTATTTTTAATGACTTTTGGAAGCTTCCCAGCCCCCTCCCCTCTCCCACCCACCCATGGAGTTTCACAGCCTCTGGGGCAGGTCGGTGCCCTACATGGAAAGCACTAAAGCTGCCCGGCCGGTGATGATGAAGACTGAAGACGGGGTGATAAGCCCAACCAGGATAAACATCAAGAGGGGGATGCGGGTTTTCATGCTGATCCAAGGAGGCGCTATTAGAGGCAGGGGATGAAAGGGAAGGAAACTTCAGACTGATTGTCAGGATAATTTTCCCAAGAGCGAAATCAATTAGCCTCTGAAGATGGGCTTCTCGGCAGCAATACCCTTCAAAGCCAACAGTGAAGGATGCCCGAAAGCGGGAACAGGCAAGCCCCCAGCCCAGGATGGAGAGGGGAGGCTCCTGGAGCCTCCCCACCCCATCCCCCTAATTTCTTTAAATGAATTTTCCAGGCAAAACATGTTTCTTTCTCTAGATCTGTTGCAGCATGCTCGACCTGAGCTCGTTGCTGACTCACCATCCTGACAGCATCTGCTGGGCCATTGTTTGTCCTTTTTGGGCTGCTGTTCAGAGCTGGGAGCTCGAACCAATGGTCAACTGCCCTCCCGGCCTCGCGCCTCTCTCCCTAAGCCCCTGACCTTTGGGTCTGACCACCGAGAGCTTCCTGACACAAGGCAGTGAGAGTCTGTGGAGCTATGTGCCAGGCACCGTTCTGCTCACTGGGCAGCAGAGCTGGGAGCACGAGACCCCCACCTGCGTGGAGAGACGGGGATAATCTAGCAAAGTCATTGCAGGGGCCACATCACCAATGGTGGGTCTCAAAGTCTTCCTCGCCAGCAGGGACATAATTAGTTTAGGAGCAATGTGCCCAAAGCACTCAATTTCCCTGACTCTCTTGCAGCTGACAAACCCTGACCTACGAGGTGAACACAGGTGTTACTGGGGCGAGGGGGCTGCCAGGACAGCTCGTCTAAGGCTGGGGGGGCCCTCTGCTGTGCCTGTTGACCCTCACCTCCTGGATCATGGCTGCACTGTGCAGTCACCTTGCTACCAGGAGGACAAACGTCACGTATACATACAGTGGAGCGAGGAGAGGGAGGGAGCCTGGTTCCCTGGGCAGCTCAGGCATTCCTGCCTCCAGAACCCTCCTAACGCTAGAAACATAAACTCCTTAGTAAGTTAGCACATAAAACTAGTTCTAATACTTAAGTCTCTTTTATTTGTTCAGATAACCCACCTCTGATCGTGAGCACAAGGAACTCAGAAATGCTATTTTTAAACGGCCGTCTTGTTCCTTGCGTCGTGCTTGCTGGGGTGGTTGTCACTGCTGCTGACTTGTAAATCCTTCCTCCTCCGAAAGCTGCCGCAGAGCTGGGCTTGGCTGCGCCCGTCCCCCAGCGCCCACAGGTGGCTTCTCCACGATGAGGTGGTCTCGGGAGTGAGCTGAGGCTGACAGCAACGTTCCAGGGAACAAAGCAGGAGCCACGCAGCCTTTCGGGGCCCAGCCTCGGGCACCACACAGCAGCAGTTCTGCTGTCCTGTGTGCAGGGACGCGGTCCCAAGCCAGCCCAGGCTCAAGGGGACGGGCCTGTGACCTCATCTCTCAGGGGGGAAGCCGAGTCTTCTGAGCCCCTCCATCCTCTCGAGCTTGCGTCTGGCCACCTCCTCCAGGAAGCCTCTCGTCTCCGCCCGCCCTCCCGCTCCCCTCTCTGCCCGGTCACTTTGGCGGCACACTCATTTGGCAATCACCCCCCTCTGCCCGATGTTGCTGGTTTGTGTGCCTGGATTCCCTGACCAGCTTTGGAGCCAGACAAAATCTCATTGCATTATGGCCGCCTCGCCCGAGAGCCCTCCTCGTCACACTCTTGACTCTGGATATTTCTGCTTCTCTATCTCTTCTTTATCTCCTTTCTCTTGACCCCTCCTGAGGCCGTATTTGTAAGTGACTATGGACACAGGTTTTAAGAGGCAAGTGACCGATCTCACCACTGTGTGACCTGAGGCTAGTGATTCAAGCCTTGGTGGGTCCGTCTGAAACACGGACAGCACAGTGAGGGCTGAGCGCAGGCGAGCCCCGAGACATGGCCCCAGGCACGCACTCGTGTGCGAAATGGTCCCTGCTGTCCCCACCATCACCAACTTGGTGGCCTGCACGTCTTCGTGCTGCCTCGCATGGACCCAGCTCCCCACGGAACACCCCTAGAGGCAGGGGGTCTGCTGAGAGTGAGCCAGGCCGGCATCCACGTAATCAACGGGAGGGACAAGTGGATAACAAGAGTTTGGAAAGCAAACAAGGCTGAAGGAAGTCTGGAGACTTTCAGACACAGTCTACTACAAAACAAAACAAAGACAGTCGAGTGGACGGTGATGTCATCGCTCTGGTCAAAAGCAGAGGACATTGTCACTGTGCTCCCGGACCTCCCCCCTGGAGCCCCCGACCTGCCTTTCTCAGGCCCTGGCGGGCCCTGGGGTCTCCTCACATTTCCCGGGGCAGCGTCCCACTTTTGTGCGCGCGCCTCTCATAACGTCAGGTGCACACACCCCGTGCGGGGCAGATACCCCAGACGTCTGCTTGTGATCGTTTCTGGGCTCAATGCATGCTTTTACAACCAGAAACAAAAACCGAGCGAGCACTTGTCTAGCAGGCCTGCTTCACGGGGTGAAGCATGGCGAGGGAAGCGAAGGTCATTCTCGGGAAAGTTGGGCGGAGCCTCCGGACGGGTCCTGGTCCCTTTGCTGGCCTGACGGTAGGCGCTGTTCCAAACCGGCCGCGCTCACCCTGTACCAGGCGGGGGGAGGGGCATTGCTTCCCATACACTGATTTTTAAGGGAAGTTTGTTAATACATAGAAAGACGGTGTATCCTTTACACTTCTCGAAAACGGTGTGTGTTGTTCTCTAAGACCCACGCGCGTATAGCAATCACCTACCCTCTCGGTGCCTCTGTGTCCTCCTCTGGGAAATGGGTACAACCCCAGGGCCGGCTCATAGGGTCCCCAGAGACATGACTGAGACGCCGCTCACTTCAGCTTGTGTTCCCTGAGGTGACACACTGAAACAGCCTGCCTTCCAGAAGTTTCCCTCCTCATCGGTGGCTCTGGGTAATCCCAGAATCTGTCCCTCTAACTAGGGTCCCAGTCCTCCGCCTTCCCTCCCCATCTGTCCTCCCCATGCTTTTCTACCGCATTTACGGTCACACCCAGGGCCGCCTCGGCTCCTGCTGCCACTTCCCCCGCCCACCCCCTGTACCACAGGCTCTGAGCATGCGGGGCCTTTGTGCCAACGTTGCTTCCCGTCACCTCCACGGTGGGGCCTCCCAGCCATCCTGCCCAGGGCAGCCTCTGAGCCCCGGCCAGCCCCTCTTTCTTTCTCTCTCTCTCTCTCTCTCTCTCTCCATGACGAGATACAGCACATCCTCGGGGCCCCAGCTTCTCCTGGCTTCATGCACCATCACCTCCTATGATATCCTTCCTTCCTATTCTCCTCCCAGGGGCACGGTCGGCTTCCGTGTGACTGATGTACTTACCAACAGCAGCTTCAGGAGACTCCAGGAGTCTGCTTGTCGACAGACTCTCTGCGGGACAGCGGGCTGCGCACATGGCCCCCCAAGCACCTTCGAGGAGCGCACGAGGACCCGCCTTTGACCGTGTCCTCGTCAGCTCATGCACCGCAGAGGGACACCCGCCTCCTCCCTCCTGCTAGGATTCTCCCACGTGAGAAATATTTACCCGTTCCTCCCCGGTCGGAGCCGCATCTAATCGTCTGAATTAACCCCGTGCTAACGTGCCGAGCGCGAGAATCAGAAGCTCCCAAAGCTCCCGGAGGAGGAGAGAGAGCGTGGCGCGTGGTCACGGAGGTGCCAGGACCGTGCCGTGCCCCGTGTGGACCCCTGCAGCTCCCCACCCATCATGCCTCACCAGGCCCCTTCCTCGCACCTCCAGGTGGAGCCCCTCTCGCTAGAAAGATCTCTAGGGATTCTAAAATACGTCCTCAAATCTGACGTGGAAAGCCAGCTCCCTGGGGGTGGAAACGAACCGCGCTCCCTTCCGGGGTGGGCGAGGCTTCGAGGCTCACTTCCAAGAGGGCAAAGCTGGCGAGCAGGGGGAGTTGGAAGAGGTGGCCCGAGCCCCGCACCTGTGCTCTGTCCCGGCTCACTGACTCCGGGGACATCAGATGCCGTGTCACAAGGACACGCAGGCTGCTCTGTGGAGGAGCCCACGAGAGGGGAGCTGCGTTGGTGGAGCGCCCTGTCCCCCCGCAGGGCTGCCACCCAGCCTCAGCCACCCTGCTGAGAGCCGCCGAGCCAGCCCCCCCGCCGTCTCAGCCGCAGAAACCAGCAATAAATGCTCGTTGTGCTAAGTGTTGGGGGAATTCGTTACACGGCAGTGGGGGCTCCACGCAGGATGCCTGCATTCCTAGGACACCCCCGCCACACCTCGTGAGTGCGTGACGCCTCTGGCCATTCCTTTGTGTGCCCACTCACCACCTGTCTCTGCCCTTTGACGGTCCCATTGGGCCCAAGTTAGGGGGTAACTCAGGTGGAACAGCGACACATGTGGGGGTTGTGAGGAACGGCTATTACACGCCCGGCACAGAGCAAGCACTCGGCAGCTGGGGTTCCAGGGTGGGCGTCCATGGTGCTGGTCACCTCGCTGACCCTGCTGATGACAGAGACCCCTGGGCCACCACCCGAACGGACCGCATCCATGAAGGTACCACGCTCCGCCGTGCAGCTGTGGCCACGCCGTCTCTCCAGGGATCCCCTGTGTCTCCTGGGCCTTGTCCCTCAGCTTCGACCCACAGCCAGCCCCTCCAGGGCCAGACACAGGTCCCCGTGGCCACTCTGAGAAGGACATCACGCTGTCTCTCATTGCCTCCAAAGTCCTCCCAGGCGTGCTGAGACACATCTGAGCACAGCATGGGCACTCGCTGGCCGTGCCCCGGTGCATGTGGGGGACAGGTGTGCGTGG
>NC_048229.1:1874445-1887126 GCF_002007445.2 Ailuropoda melanoleuca
AGACACATCTGAGCACAGCATGGGCACTCGCTGGCCGTGCCCCGGTGCATGTGGGGGACAGGTGTGCGTGGGAAGCCGGGAAGAGCTCCGGGAGGAAGGTCCGTACCTGAGCGGAGTATCTAGTGGATACTTTCTTTCAGTTAATTTTTAAAAATTCAAGCCATCCCTTTCCCTACTGGCGGCGTTCGCCATCACGGAAGAGGACACGTAGTAAATTAGGATTCTCTTCCTTCGCGGAGCGCGAGGAGGCTGTCTGGTGTTCACGCCTTTCCGAGCGCTGAGCCGGGGTCCCGCCGGGTCACGGCTCTCTCTGTGCCGGCTCCGCTAACAAGCGCGTATCTGGGGCACAGTCTGAATGCTCCTGCCTGGAAAGTAGGCCAGCGTCTGTCAGTCGCGGCCGGCCCCGGAAAGCCGTCTGAGCTTTGCGGTGTGATCTTGGACAGTGTCGTGCTACATCCTGGCGGCCGCGCTCTGGGGTCGGCGGGCACGCATCGGGTTTGCGCTCACCTCAGAGACGAGAAAGATGAGGTACGGGGTGGGGGGCATACGTGGCTTTCCCAGGTCACCAGGTCTGTGAGCTGCAAATCTGGGTTTGAACCCAGAGTGTCTGATTCACATGTGGCACGTTTTGTGCCAACTGGGCCGATCCTTCTGTGGTCGTCACTTCTTACATAAACCAGATTTCAGACAGATGCCTATGGGATGCGAGCTCCGAGGCGCAATGACTCTGATGGAAAACAGAGCCGGTTAATGACACGGGGACAAGGTTGGCATCACGTATGGACGTGGTGTTGGAAGCGTGGCCCCGAGTCAGGCCCACGGCGTTAGAACCCTGGCTCCGCCGAGGACCAACCAGACCGCCTTGGCCGTGTCCGTGCTGCCTCAGTGTCCCCGTCTGCAAGTTCTCAGGACAGCAGCATCAGGTGGGGTCCTGCCATGAGGACTCGGGGGATTAATTCACACCATGGCTTACAGTGCATGGGACAGCAGAAGCCCTGGCTTCAGAGCAACCCTCAGTGTTTTATGGTCACGTTGGTAAAAGCACAGACAATCGCTTGTGTTTTCGGTTTTGTGCTCATCTCCAGTGTGGGTAGGTATCGGTGACTGTCTGCGGGTTAAATCCGCCGGCAGCATGGCCCAGGTCACAAGGACGCTCAGGACAGCCCCTCCTCCTTGTAGGGAAGTCACACGTCATATTATTTATGTTCAAACTTAGCTTTAAACCATCATTTTGCTACATATAAAAAATGAAATGAAGCAAGCAGGCGTGGGCCTCCCATCCCGCAGGCACTGGCACCTTCCATCACCTTCCAGACCTTAGCATCTGGCATTGGTGGGGCCTTGAAACTTTCTGAAAACTTTCCCATTCTCCATGATTACATTCTTGCAGTTCCAGAACATTCCTCCTACAGCTGGCGGCTGGGGTTTTCATGGCACTTGCTCTAGGCTTTCCCCCAACAAGCCTGGAGTAACAGGAGGTCACCAATTGGCCCCCTTGCTCGGCCGAGACAATCCTTAAATCGCCTCCCCGCCCACATTGCTTTCTTTCCCCTCCTGCAGAGAGGAGAAACCGGGGGTCCCCACTCGTGAGTGTCCTGCTTCCTGTGACTTCAGCCACATGTCTCCATGGCCTGAGCGAAAACATGGGACTCGGGGACCCAAGAGGAAACGTGGAGACAGACATCTGACCGGGTGCCATGGCCAGTGAATCGTGTGGCCGTAGACACCCCCATGGACTTTCAGCTTTGGCAGGCGTGGCCGCTGTTGTCCCCATGGTGCTGGCCTCACGGCGCATGCGCTCTGCCTGGTTTCGCGGATCTCGGTAATCCTCAGACTGGGGTGCAGCCCAGAATCCCGTGATCGGGATACCCCACACCTCCCTCTGGGTCACCATAAGCTTTGAGGTGTGAGCAGCCCTCCCAACGCCCCGTTCCATGACAGACGCCTTCACACCCCCTTCCCACCCACTCTTGATGACAAGCAAGCTTGACACATACTGTCTTTCCCCATTTCGAAGATGAAAGATAAGGAAGCAGGTCGGGAGGCTGAGCCGCGCCCAGGATCCAGTGTTTGAGGAGCCCCTGGGGCCGCGCTCCCTCCTGGCCCCTCTGGGATCCTGACACTGCTGGCTCTGCTTCTGACGCTGGAAACACCTTTGCTCTGCTCACCCTGCTGTCCTCCCGCTCCCTCCCTGACACCCACCCCACAGCCAGGGGCTTAGGTACGCACAGGGCTCACGGGGAGCACCCCGACCTCTAGGAGGGGTGGAGCCAAGCTGTGTCTGTGCCGCAGAAATGAGATTGTTTGGAGACGTGTGCTATTCCAGGTCCCGGGGACACACTCTGACCTTCTAGGACTCCTCTTCCAAAACATGTTCTCTGCCCTCTTTTCCGTACGCCTTTTAGGTTAAAAGGAAAAACCTCCGGGAGCACCTGGGCAGCTCAGTCAGTGAAGCGGGCGACTCCTGATCTCGAGGTTGTGAGTTCGAGCCCCACGTCGGGTGTAGAGATGACTTAAAATAAATAGCTCCTCTGACTTGCTCCTGACAGTGATTCCGGGTTGCAGGTGGACTCAATTATTCCTATTCCTATTTAAAGATGAATAAATGGGGCTGCCCGGGAGTAATGAAAGGCACATGTGAAACCAGACTCTATTTTATTCTATGCAGGACTTTTTTGCTCTGATCAATAATTTGGTGATAGAAATAAAATTGTGAATTGAACCTATACCTGATTCCTTCTTAACGTTTTAACCAGGGAGAATGAAAATTAAAGACAAGAGAAGTCAGAGCCAAGGAGAGTTCGTAATTCTTTTCTCTTGACTCTCATGTGAAACCTGACCAAATCAGGCAGGGCTGGACCTCCCATCCCTCTGAGGGGCCTGGGAGGGTGTGGAACTGCCAGGGAAGAAGTGACTTTCAGCTGAGCCTGGTTTCACAAAACCCTGTAAACTGGGACAGGGAGCTGAGAATCTTCTAACTCCTGGTAGCTATGTACTGTCGGGCAGGTTGTACACTGCATCAGGGCACCAGGCAAGGAGGCTGGAGCACTTCTTTCTAATCCACGTACAACCACCATTTGCTGGCCAAGCCTGTATCAGAGTGGTTGAGGCAGCCCAGAGGGGGTGTGTTTTCCCAGTTTGACAAAAGCCCTGCAGAAATGACCCCTAGCCTTCTCCTTTCTCACTTTGAGGGGAGACCTGGCTGGTGAATCATATGGGGAATGCATTCTTGCCTAAACATGGCTAACCCTTTCCGGCAGGTGTCATGGTGCCACGACAGACATGCATAGGTTTGGGGTACCCGATTTTGCTCTCACCTGAAGAATTAGGACCCTGTCTGCTTATCAGAGCTCCGCTAGGTACCAGGGGCCTCCCTCCATCTGTGACTCCTCGATGTGTCGATGGTCCCCATCCTCACGGATGAGGCCAAGCACCCCTGCACTTCAGGAGGGGGCTCTCAGGCCCTACAGTCCACCCCAGAGCTCACACAGAGGGCCAGGCAAGGACAGGGTGGCGCAAGGTATCACATCCGTGAAGAACACAGGCTCTGAAGGTGGACTCCTGACCCCGCCACTCACCAGCCGTGGCCTTTCTATGTCTCAGCGGTGGCCTTTCTATGTCAAAGATGAACACACAGCATCTCCCATCCCACAGGCTTTTCTGAGGTGTGATTTGCTCCCCCTCCCTCCCAATAAGTGACAGGCCACACTCCTCTCCCCTCGAATCTAGGTTGGCCGCAGTGATTTGCTCATAACTGATGGAATATGGTGGGGGACTCTGCCTGATTCCGAGGTCACGGGGAGTCCACCTGGCAGTCTTAGAGCCTCAGCTCTCCGGACACTCTCTCCCAGGGGCCCCGTCCTTAGAACGTGGCCACCAGGTTGTGGGAAGCCCGAGCTCCAAGAGGAGGGGTGCATGGAGGTGCTGGGGACTCAGGCCAACCTGAGTCACTGCAGCCAGGACTGGACGTGTGAGAGAGAAAGCCTCCAGAAGTTTCCGCTCCTGGGTGCTCAGGTGCCCCCAGTCTTCAAGCCTTGCTGGCTGGCCGCCCAGACATCATGGAACAGAGAAGAGCCATCCTGTCCCATCTTCTCTGAGTTCCTGATCCACAGAATCCCGGATCCCAGAAGTGCTTGCTGTTTCTGGCTGCCGGACTTGGGGCGGCTTGTCACACAGCAGCAGACAGCCGGCCCGGTGACAAACACGGGGCCTCATTCATGGGGATCGAAGTGGGGTGAACAGTGTCCCCCAAATCAGCCCACGTTCTCACCCTCAGTCCCTGGGGTGGGACTTTACTTGTAAACAGGGTCTTTGCAGGTGTAATTACGTTCCAGATCACCCCAGATTTGGGCTGGGCCTGCTGACTTCCCTCCGGTCGGGCCTGGGGTTCCCTGCCTCCCCGCCGGCCACCCCTGCTGTCCGCCCACCTCGTGAGACCACCGGCGCTGTCTGGGGCAAGCGGTGGGCCGGGCCCAGCTGCGGCAGGTGGCCCTGGGCATTCAGCCCTTGGTTTCCTGGAGGCTTTGGCAGTACTTCTGAGCACCTCCGGGGGCGGCCGCGATAACACCCGGGAGGCGGCCGGGCTGAGCTCACCTCCTCAGCCGGTTTGTTTGCAAACACAGATGCTTATCTGCGCCTGGCGCTGGCGCTGGCTCTGCCGGAAAATCTGGGCGGGTCCTGACGGCCAGGTGGAACCGCCACACCAGCTGGCAGTGGCCCCAACGCTTTGGGGGAAAGGCGGGCCTGCTGAGTCGGAGACCTGGAGCGATCGGGCCTCCCCGCGCAGGGGCCAGCCTCGCCGCTGGCTCCAGGGGGATCCGAGCCAGGAGCCCCTCCCTGCTCTGCTCAAAGCTGTCCCTGGGTGGGAATGGGCCTGGTTCTGTCTCCTCACTCACCTGGGGCACAGAAGAGGCATGGAACGGGAGCATGTGACCCGGGGCGGCGTGCACAGACGGGAGCAGCCGGGCAGACGTCTCCATAAATGCCAACTCATCATTGCTAGAGCTTTCCCTCTGCTTAGCACCCACTGTCTCATGTGTTGGGACCGTTCTTAGGTCCACTTTCTAGGGGAGAAATCTGGGGTTCAGAGCAAGACCAAGCAGCTCACTGGTGGGTGGTGTGATCAGGATTTGACCCAGTCTGACCCCAGGGAACCTGCCTAGGGAGCAGAGGGAGTCTAGATTTTATCTGCAAGAACAGGCAGGCAGAAGTATGAAGAGAAGCAGGAGGAAAAGATAAACAGGAGGTGGCGAGAGTTAGCAAACGTTTTAGCGGTGCCGATGCTTACACTGGGGGTTTGCATTAGCTTCTCGGGGGCCCCTGTAATAAGCTACCACAAACCGGGGGGGGGGGTGTAAAAACAGAAGTGTGTGCTTTCACAGCTCTGCAGCCAGAGGCCTGAAACCAGGGTGTGGGCAGGGCCGCGCTGGAGCTCGGGGGAGGGCGCTTCCTGCCTCGTCCAGGCGTCTCTTGGTCTGCCGCGTGTCCTTCCACTCCCTGCCTCTGTCCCCACATGACCCTCTCTCCCTGCCTCGCCCCTCCAAACCCCGCCCCTTTGTCTCATGAAGACACCACGCTTTGGATTTAGTGCCCACCCTAAAGCCCGGTGATTTCACCTAGAAACCTGTAACTAATCACATCTGCAGAGACGACACGCCCAAGGAAGGTCACGCAGGCAGGCTCTAGGTGGATGCGAATTTGAGGGATTCTCTTCAACCCCGCACAGAAGTGATGACTCTACAGGCTTGTGGCAAAGGTGAAAGTATGTCTTTCTGCCAATATCCAACCAAATAATGGGCCCTTTTCTCCCCTCCCCTTGATTTCTGGTACCCCTTTGCTTTGGATGGTCTCAAATCTCATCCCTGCAAAGTCTGGGGTGGAGGGTAATGAACTTTCATCTATTAATTTCTTTAAAAATCGCCTTTAAATTATTTGGGCCTGCGGCATCCAAGCTACATTCATTTGGAGTTTGTTCAGATGAAAAAGTCAGGTCACCGAAGCTTTGGTCAGCAGGATAGACGGAAAGGGACCTCTCCCGGCTTTTCCTAGAAAATATTATTGTTTTCTCGGAGTGTCTGAACGCTATTGTCCAAAGTGCCATTGGAGGCCACAGTGAGATTGACATTTGGGGGACGGACGTCAACATGTGGCCCCAGGAGACCCGTGTGTGAGCTCTTCCCAGGCTACTATCCAAAGAAAGCCGTGGATTTTGTTAACGGTCTTTGAGGCAGTGCAGCCCAAAGGGTAACTGAGAAGGACGTTAGCCCACGTGCCCCTGTCCGTGAGTTCAAGGAGGCGATTCACTCAGGGTCATAGGGTATCTCCTTACAGGCTGATTGTTTGCTCTTCGAATCAGTACGTATTCACTAAACATGCCCCGTGTCCCGACTACAAGCCTGGTGGCTCCCGTGTCCCTGGTGGTTCCCCACGTGAGCTGGGCAGCTGGGCGAGCCAGGGGCGACCGGGCAGTGGGGCAAGGGAAACCCCTTCATGCGTCAGTTCTCCTGGAGCGCCGTCCACGGGACCCAGGGAGCCTCCTTCGTGCTGGTGTGTCGATTCTTGGGGATTGCACAGATAACAGACGTCCACCATGCGAGGTCACGCCATCCCAGCCGTGGACATTCTAGAAAGCAACTGTTGCCACAGAGAGGCCAGAGCCCAGTCATGTGATGCCATGATGACTTATGCACAAAGACGGACATCTTTGACGTTAAAACTACAGAGATGTGCGTTTATCTGCCGGCGGTTCAACGCAGGAACGAGGGCTCCTCCTCGAGTGCGTGCCTTCGGACAGGTGTTTCACTGTCTTTGTGGCCAAACCGCCTCTCGATGCCGAGTCTGTTCATTCAAAGTGTGGTGGGAACGTGAAGCCGTCCATGGGAACGGTCCAGGCGGAGGGTGCTTTTACGTGCTGTGTGAGTTATGGCTCAACTATTTTGGTTGTCTGCTCACACTGTCTCTGAAGGCGGGTTTTTGGCAACCTGCTTTTATCAAGCCCCTCCGAGGCATCCCAAGTATGTCTCACAGGAACGATTCTTGCACGCGTTTCATTGGTTGAGATTATATTTCATTAAATCATATGCTGACACTCGCAGGTACAACTGGAGTAAACAGGTTCAGGGACGTATATAAGCAGCCTTGGGGCGCAGGCGGGAGGAGAGCCACGGGTGCATCCCGCTCCGGCATTCGCCCACCAGGGGCCAGGGTCTCGGCCTCTCTCCGCGGAGAACAGCACCCTTCCCTCCCCCACCCGCCTTGTCCCTCCCACTTCCAGAGGGAGGTGGCAATGCCCGGGCCAACGAGAATCTAAGTCAGTGTCCCCGTCTGCAAAAGGAGGCCGAGAGCCACAGTGCGGACCTCTCGGGGTCATTGCGAGGATGAGATGGGTCAACACACGTCATTCCCGGTCCAGGCGCGTCGTAAGCGCTCCGAATGCGTTAGCCCGCTGCTGTACTCTGAAATTTATAGAGTTTGCCCCCGAACTTTCCCAGGGTGCGCCTCTGTGTGTGCGAATGTCAGCTCCATTGCCCTTCAGACCGAGTGCCAGCGAGGTGCAGGCCTGGCTCGAGCTGTGCACATGGACAGCTGTGCCGTTAAAGCCGAAATCACAAGCCAGCAGCCCCTGCGCCAAGCCTGGCCCTCCAGGGTGTCCTTTTTGCCCATAAAATAGTACACTTCTTTGTTTCATTTAGTTGACCACATTTAGAATTCAGAATTTAGATTTTAAAAAGACTTAGAGAAGGGGAAGGGGAGGGAGGAGACTCAACGACTTGTAAGACTGTTGCATGCGACAGGGAGTGGCTACGCTTGGGAGCCCCACGTCACTCGTCACTCGGGCGAGGGTGAATCACTCTGTTGCACACCTGAAGCTAATGTAACATAGTGTGTCCACTGCACCCAAATGATTTTCGTAAAAAAGCTACATTTCCAGCCTCAGCTGAAACACTGGAAGATTCTTATACTTCCACCACCCGCAGGGCTGCCCTTCCAGAGGGGCCAGGCAAGCCCCAGACGGCCCCAGTCCGCACAGCACCCCGTCCTCGCACCCCAGGGCAGCACCTGACCATCTTCGCCCAAAGGGCTCATCGCTTTCAGTTCTTTCAGTTCGGGCAAAAGCTTGTTCTTAGGGTCAGTAAGGCTGACGGTGGAGTAGGGAGGATTGGCGAGTGGGCTGATGAACTCATTAGCAAACACTCTGCTCCAGGAAGAGGTGGCTCTCCGCCTCGAGGGGCAGCAATGAAGGTCGGCTCTGTCTAGACCTGTGGCCCCGAGGCTGGTGAAGGGGGAACCTGGCCGCAGCTCCCGGGGAGACGGTAGCTCCCCACAGCCCCCTGGCCCTCCTCTGTGGCAGCCGAGGAAGACACAGCCAGGGAAACACTCCGCTCGGTCTCCTTGATGAGGCCCTGGGCTGGCCCAGGACGAGTTTCCCTCTGAATTAGAAGCACTGCGCCCTGCAGACCGCAGGGGGCCGGGCCCACCGAGCTCCTCTGTTCTGTCGCCTGCTTCTGTGTGGCTCACCAGGCGGCCTCGCATCCTCCTCCCCGGCCTGCCGAGGAGACCCACGCCTCAGGCCAGGGGCTGACAGTGCAGCAGCTCGGGGCACGGCGGCCATCTGGCTCACGGCCAGGGTGCCCTGAGTCGCTGGGCCACGGGCGCTCTCAGAATGGCACATTCTCAGGCTCACTCCTGTTTGCTGAGCACCTCTGGGGCTATACGCTCTTGCCGTCCCCCACGCCGGGTGTGTGCACCTTCCCCCCTGCTAGCGTTCTTGGGGGAACGACGGGCTGAAGAGCAAGAGCGTCCCGTCCTCATCCCTACTCCGCCATGCTCTGCCACAGAGTTGCCAGATAAAACACAGCACGTCTGGTTACACTGGAATTTCAGATAAACAATGGAAAAAATTTTAGCATAAGTGTGTCCCAAATATTGCATAGGACATACTTACACTGAAACAGTATTCATTGTTAATCCAATATTTGCATTTAACTGGGCATCCTATTTTTTTTACTTGCTATCTGTGACAAACCTACATAACCGTGAGAGCCCCGTGCTTGGGCGAGAGGCCTGGAGGCAGCTGCCTGGGTTTCAAATCCAGCTCAGCCCCTTACAAGCTGTGTGATCTTGAGCAAGTTACCTGACCTCTCTGTGCCAAGATTTGTACACCTGTCTATGGAGGATAAGAGTGGCCCCTCCTCTGGAGTGTTGGAAGATGCAGTGACCCTCAGG
This sequence comes from Ailuropoda melanoleuca, assembly GCF_002007445.2. Taxonomy (NCBI): domain Eukaryota; kingdom Metazoa; phylum Chordata; class Mammalia; order Carnivora; family Ursidae; genus Ailuropoda; species Ailuropoda melanoleuca. The sequence goes on from NC_048229.1 coordinate 1,883,671, forward strand.
GCTTGTGTGAGGGCACCCAGCACAGGCCAGCTCCGGATCAATACTAGCCATCGCGACAGACGCCAAGGCCCTGCTTCTTCTCCACCCTCACCCTCAGCGCTCGGCCTTCCCTGCTCCAGCCGCTCTGAGCATCCTCAAGTCCCGGCCCAGGCTGCCTGCGTTCCCGGTAGCACCTGTCCCCTCCTGCCCCGCCGCCACCACCGGCGGCCTCCCCCTCACCTGGCTAATCCCTCCCGTCACTCCATCCTAGACCGAAAGTCACCTCCTTCATCTGCTCGCTCCTTCAGCTGATGTTTACTGAGCGCCTGCTACGTATCAGTCACTGCTTCAGATCGGGGTCTGCAAACGGGACCCTCAGGCCGCATCCAGGGGCCATCTGTTTCCACAGGGCCCACCGGCTAAGAAATATTGTTAAAAAGAAAAAAGACTAATATTTTGTGACACATGGAAATTGTATGAAATGCAAGTGTCAGTGTCCCCAGATGAAGTTCTGTTGACACACAGCCACACGCCCTCATTGACAGACCATCAGTGGGCTTTGAGCTAAGGTAGCAGAATTGCAACAGAGACCATGTGGCCTGCAAAGCCTGAGATATTTATTATCTTACCCATTGCACAGAATGTTTGCCAAGGCCTGATCTCCGTGCCGGGAATACAGCAACTGGGACAAACAATAAAACGCAGACACAAATCTCCGGTCTCAGGGATGCACTGGGGAGGACAGACAGCCAACGAGGTGCCCAACTGAAGGGCATCAGAGCACGGTGGGAAGCATTATGGGGAAATGAACCTGGGGAGCCAGGGGGGAATGCCCCACCGTGGTCAGGGAAGGGAGATGTCAATGCAGACGCCCTGGGGGCGAGGGGTCCTCAGAAAGTTGCTCAGAGGGGGGTTCCAGCAAATGAAAGAGGAAGTTGGAGCCCAGAGGAAGGAGCACCCCTGGCCCGTCTGAGGAACCGGGAGGCCCCTGTGGCAGGTGGGGCGTTGCTGGGGAGGCGACAGGCCCTTGCGGAGGGAGGGGCAGCGGGACCCAGGTCAGAGCCTGTGAGCACGAAGGGCTTGGGGATTTTCTCTGAGATCAAGGGGAGCCGCTGAGGGTTTGTACTGAGATGGGATTCATGTGACCACGTCCCTGGCAGTTAGTATGTTCACGATGTTGTGCAGACCTCACTTCATCTACTTGCAAACACTCCCAGCACCCTGAAGGGACCCCCTGCGTGCATGGAATGCGCTCTCCCACCCCCTCCCCCGACTCCGGCCACCACTGCCTGCGGCCTGTCTGTCTGGGCTCCTCTGTCCTGGATGTGTCATACAAACGGAACCATGTAGCATGTGGCGTGTGTCTGGCTGCATTCATTAGCATGACATGGAAGCCCAGACCCCAGTCAGGCCTGGGGAACCTGGGGAGGGACCCGGGCAGTGGCAGGAGTGGGGGAGGTGCTGGGTGCTGGGTGCAGTCCCCAGCCAAAGCAGAGAGGCAGTGGGAGAAGGTGACTTTGAGACTCAGGCCCAGGCTGCGTTGGTCCAAGACGGGCACAAGCCTGCAGGAGCAGGGCTGGGGAAGATGACGCATTTGTTTGGGGGCAGGTAAAGTTTGCGAGGCCTGTTAGGATCTCGGGGCGGGGGGTGTAAAGGAAGGAGCTGGGAATCCAAGTCTGAGAAATAGATCTGGAAAGGTCTGTGTGTGGATGGAATTGACCTCAGGCAGAATTGACCTCAGGCTCTGGTGCAAAGAAAATCCTTTGCTGACCACACAGGCCGAGCCAAGTTGCCCTGACGTAGAACTGGGTTGGACTCTGTGCTTTTTCGGGGTGCAGACCCCAGTTTTCAAGTAAATGCGTCAGAGCGTGTGCTGTGTGCTCGACTGCCAGGGTGCAACTCCAGCTTGACCCGCAAAAGCTGTGTGGCCTTGGACAAGTGACTCACCCTCTCTGTGCCTCTGTGTCCTCACCTGCGAAGTGAGAGCAATGATGGCACCTGCCTCACAGGGTGGTTTTGAGGATTCAGGAAGCAGGTGTATGTGATGTGTTACGAGCGACATCTGACTCCTAGTGAGCGCCGTGCAAACATGCTATCCATCAAGAACACTCTTCAGTGTGGCTCTGAGCTCCCTCACCACTGCGTCCCTGGTGTCCGGCACAGAGTCTGGGACTCAGGGCCCCTGGTGCTCGCTTCAGTGGGGGCTTCAGGCCGGGCAGAGGCTGCGGTCTGTGTGGTCAGTGTGGTCGGGGGGCAGAGAGGAGGGTGGGCAGGCATGGAGCGCCTAGGCGGCAAGACTCTGAGACTGCACTCCTGGGGAAGCAGGGAGCTACGGAAGGGCGGGGCGTCTTGGAGATTGAGAGAGGCTGGGGCCAATTTTGAAAACTCCTATTATTTTTTTTAAAGCAAACAAATGCTAAAAAGGGATTTGAAAACCTGGGGTGTATTGAAACATTAGCGCTGCCGGGTGTTCACTGAGTTCCGCAGCTCCAGTCACAGAGGGGCAGCCACAGAGTGACCCACTGTGGTTGTGAAATCAGTGTAGACTCCAAACGCGGGCTTCATACCTGAGCCTGGAGCATGGGAAGGGATCTAAGTGGGCGTTTCTGGGCTCTCACTGGAGAGCAGTGAGTCCCCGTCCTGGTGCCTGAGGTCATTATTCCTGCACCCCGGTCGGGGCTTCATCCTCTGAGAGCCCGGGCGGATGGGGGCAGAACAGAAGGGATGAGAACAGGTTGCAGGGCAGTTGGAGGGGGTAGAAAGCATCACCGTCACGGCAGGTGTTCATAGACTAGATTGCAGAATAGGCTGGGAGGGGGTCGCACAGACCAGCACAAGTTGACAGGCGAGAACAGCACAGAACAAACAGGATAGAAGAGGGTGGGTGGGGAGCACGGAACAGCGCATGGTACGGGGGGAGTGAAGACATGTTTGCCCACTGCACGCGTGCGCACTGCGCCGTTCGGCGAATCCCCCTCTCTGCTGGCACGGAGCCCGGGGGTGCGAAGTGGGGGTGAGGACGGGACGCTCTTGCTCTTCAGCCCGTCGTTCCCCCAAGAACGCTAGCAGGGGGGAAGGTGCACACACCCGGCGTGGGGGACGGCAAGAGCGTATAGCCCCAGAGGTGCTCAGCAAACAGGAGTGAGCCTGAGAATGTGCCATTCTGAGAGCGCCCGTGGNTGAGCAAGCCTGAGAACGCGTCATCCTGAGAGCGCCCCCGGCCCAACGACTCAGGGCACCCTGGCCGCGAGCCAGACAGCCGCCGTGCCCCAGGCTGCTGCGTTGTCAGCCCCTGGCCTGGGGCGTGGGTCTCCTCGGCAGGCCGGGGAGGAGGATGCGAGGCCGCCTGGTGAGCCGCACAGAAGCAGGTGACAGAACAGAGGAGCTCGGCGGGCCTGGCCCCCCGCGGTCTGCAGGGTGCAGCGGCTTCTAATACAGAGGGAAACTCGTCCTGGGCCGGCCCAGGGCCTCATCAAG
>NC_048229.1:1887226-1984450 GCF_002007445.2 Ailuropoda melanoleuca
CAGTCATGTGATGCCATGATGACTTATGCACAAAGACGGACATCTTTGACGTTAAAACTACAGAGATGTGCGTTTATCTGCCGGCGGTTCAACGCAGGAACGAGGGCTCCTCCTCGAGTGCGTGCCTTCGGACAGGTGTTTCACTGTCTTTGTGGCCAAACCGCCTCTCGATGCCGAGTCTGTTCATTCAAAGTGTGGTGGGAACGTGAAGCCGTCCATGGGAACGGTCCAGGCGGAGGGTGCTTTTACGTGCTGTGTGAGTTATGGCTCAACTATTTTGGTTGTCTGCTCACACTGTCTCTGAAGGCGGGTTTTTGGCAACCTGCTTTTATCAAGCCCCTCCGAGGCATCCCAAGTATGTCTCACAGGAACGATTCTTGCACGCGTTTCATTGGTTGAGATTATATTTCATTAAATCATATGCTGACACTCGCAGGTACAACTGGAGTAAACAGGTTCAGGGACGTATATAAGCAGCCTTGGGGCGCAGGCGGGAGGAGAGCCACGGGTGCATCCCGCTCCGGCATTCGCCCACCAGGGGCCAGGGTCTCGGCCTCTCTCCGCGGAGAACAGCACCCTTCCCTCCCCCACCCGCCTTGTCCCTNCCCCCACCCGCCTCGTCCCTCCCACTTCCAGAGGGAGGTGGCAATGCCCGGGCCAACGAGAATCTAAGTCAGTGTCCCCGTCTGCAAAAGGAGGCCGAGAGCCACAGTGCGGACCTCTCGGGGTCATTGCGAGGATGAGATGGGTCAACACACGTCATTCCCGGTCCAGGCGCGTCGTAAGCGCTCCGAATGCGTTAGCCTGCTGCTGTACTCTGAAATTTATAGAGTTTGCCCCCGAACTTTCCCAGGGTGCGCCTCTGTGTGTGCGAATGTCAGCTCCATTGCCCTTCAGACCGAGTGCCCGCGAGGTGCAGGCCTGGCTCGAGCTGTGCACATGGACAGCTGTGCCGTTAAAGCCGAAATCACAAGCCAGCAGCCCCTGCGCCAAGCCTGGCCCTCCAGGGTGTCCTTTTTGCCCATAAAATAGTACACTTCTTTGTTTCATTTAGTTGACCACATTTAGAATTCAGAATTTAGATTTTAAAAAGACTTAGAGAAGGGGAAGGGGAGGGAGGAGACTCAACGACTTGTAAGACTGTTGCATGCGACAGGGAGTGGCTACGCTTGGGAGCCCCACGTCACTCGTCACTCGGGCGAAGGTGAATCACTCTGTTGCACACCTGAAGCTAATGTAACATAGTGTGTCCACTGCACCCAAATGATTTTCGTAAAAAAGCTACATTTCCAGCCTCAGCTGAAACACTGGAAGATTCTTATACTTCCACCACCCGCAGGGCTGCCCTTCCAGAGGGGCCAGGCAAGCCCCAGACGGCCCCAGTCCGCACAGCACCCCGTCCTCGCACCCCAGGGCAGCACCTGACCATCTTCGCCCAAAGGGCTCATCGCTTTCAGTTCTTTCAGTTCGGGCAAAAGCTTGTTCTTAGGGTCAGTAAGGCTGACGGTGGAGTAGGGAGGATTGGCGAGTGGGCTGATGAACTCATTAGCAAACACTCTGCTCCAGGAAGAGGTGGCTCTCCGCCTCGAGGGGCAGCAATGAAGGTCGGCTCTGTCTAGACCTGTGGCCCCGAGGCTGGTGAAGGGGGAACCTGGCCGCAGCTCCCGGGGAGACGGTAGCTCCCCACAGCCCCCTGGCCCTCCTCTGTGGCAGCCAAGGAAGACACAGCCAGGGAACACTCCGCTCGGTCTCCTTGATGAGGCCCTGGGCCGGCCCAGGACGAGTTTCCCTCTGTATTAGAAGCCGCTGCACCCTGCAGACCGTGGGGGGCCAGGCCCACGGAGCTCCTCTGTTCTGTCGCCTGCTTCTGTGTGGCTCACCAGGCGGCCTCGCATCCTCCTCCCCGGCCTGCCGAGGAGACCCATGCCTCAGGCCAGGGGCTGACAGTGCAGCAGCTCGGGGCACGGCGGCCATCTGGCTCACGGCCAGGGTGCCCTGAGTCGCTGGGCCACGGGCGCTCTCAGAATGGCACATTCTCAGGCTCACTCCTGTTTGCTGAGCACCTCTGGGGCTATACGCTCTTGCCGTCCCCCACGCCGGGTGTGTGCACCTTCCCCCCTGCTAGCGTTCTTGGGGGAACGACGGGCTGAAGAGCAAGAGCGTCCCGTCCTCATCCCTACTCCGCCATGCTCTGCCACAGAGTTGCCAGATAAAACACAGCACGTCTGGTTACACTGGAATTTCAGATAAACAATGGAAAAAATTTTAGCATAAGTGTGTCCCAAATATTGCATAGGACATACTTACACTGAAACAGTATTCATTGTTAATCCAATATTTGCATTTAACTGGGCATCCTATTTTTTTTACTTGCTATCTGTGACAAACCTACATAACCGTGAGAGCCCCGTGCTTGGGCGAGAGGCCTGGAGGCAGCTGCCTGGGTTTCAAATCCAGCTCAGCCCCTTACAAGCTGTGTGATCTTGAGCAAGTTACCTGACCTCTCTGTGCCAAGATTTGTACACCTGTCTATGGAGGATAAGAGTGGCCCCTCCTCTGGAGTGTTGGAAGATGCAGTGACCCTCAGGGCTTGTGTGAGGGCACCCAGCACAGGCCAGCTCCGGATCAATACTAGCCATCGCGACAGACGCCAAGGCCCTGCTTCTTCTCCACCCTCACCCTCAGCGCTCGGCCTTCCCTGCTCCAGCCGCTCTGAGCATCCTCAAGTCCCGGCCCAGGCTGCCTGCGTTCCCGGTAGCACCTGTCCCCTCCTGCCCCGCCGCCACCACCGGCGGCCTCCCCCTCACCTGGCTAATCCCTCCCGTCACTCCATCCTAGACCGAAAGTCACCTCCTTCATCTGCTCGCTCCTTCAGCTGATGTTTACTGAGCGCCTGCTACGTATCAGTCACTGCTTCAGATCGGGGTCTGCAAACGGGACCCTCAGGCCGCATCCAGGGGCCATCTGTTTCCACGGGGCCCACCGGCTAAGAAATATTGTTAAAAAGAAAAAAGACTAATATTTTGTGACACATGGAAATTGTATGAAATGCAAGTGTCAGTGTCCCCAGATGAAGTTCTGTTGACACACAGCCACACGCCCTCATTGACAGACCATCAGTGGGCTTTGAGCTAAGGTAGCAGAATTGCAACAGAGACCATGTGGCCTGCAAAGCCTGAGATATTTATTATCTTACCCATTGCACAGAATGTTTGCCAAGGCCTGATCTCCGTGCCGGGAATACAGCAACTGGGACAAACAATAAAACGCAGACACAAATCTCCGGTCTCAGGGATGCACTGGGGAGGACAGACAGCCAACGAGGTGCCCAACTGAAGGGCATCAGAGCGCGGTGGGAAGCATTATGGGGAAATGAACCTGGGGAGCCAGGGGGGAATGCCCCACCGTGGTCAGGGAAGGGAGATGTCAGTGCAGACGCCCTGGGGGCGAGGGGTCCTCAGAAAGTTGCTCAGAGGGGGGTTCCAGCAAATGAAAGAGGAAGTTGGAGCCCAGAGGAAGGAGCACCCCTGGCCCGTCTGAGGAACCGGGAGGCCCCTGTGGCAGGTGGGGCGTTGCTGGGGAGGCGACAGGCCCTTGCGGAGGGAGGGGCAGCGGGACCCAGGTCAGAGCCTGTGAGCACGAAGGGCTTGGGGATTTTCTCTGAGATCAAGGGGAGCCGCTGAGGGTTTGTACTGAGATGGGATTCATGTGACCACGTCCCTGGCAGTTAGTATGTTCACGATGTTGTGCAGACCTCACTTCATCTACTTGCAAACACTCCCAGCACCCTGAAGGGACCCCCTGCGTGCATGGAATGCGCTCTCCCACCCCCTCCCCCGACTCCGGCCACCACTGCCTGCGGCCTGTCTGTCTGGGCTCCTCTGTCCTGGATGTGTCATACAAACGGAACCATGTAGCATGTGGCGTGTGTCTGGCTGCATTCATTAGCATGACATGGAAGCCCAGACCCCAGTCAGGCCTGGGGAACCTGGGGAGGGACCCGGGCAGTGGCAGGAGTGGGGGAGGTGCTGGGTGCTGGGTGCAGTCCCCAGCCAACGCAGAGAGGCAGTGGGAGAAGGTGACTTTGAGACTCAGGCCCAGGCTGCGTTGGTCCAAGACGGGCACAAGCCTGCAGGAGCAGGGCTGGGGAAGATGACGCATTTGTTTGGGGGCAGGTAAAGTTTGCGAGGCCTGTTAGGATCTCGGGGCGGGGGGTGTAAAGGAAGGAGCTGGGAATCCAAGTCTGAGAAATAGATCTGGAAAGGTCTGTGTGTGGATGGAATTGACCTCAGGCAGAATTGACCTCAGGCTCTGGTGCAAAGAAAATCCTTTGCTGACCACACAGGCCGAGCCAAGTTGCCCTGACGTAGAACTGGGCTGGACTCTGTGCTTCTTCGGGGTGCAGACCCCAGTTTTCAAGTAAATGCGTCAGAGCGTGTGCTGTGTGCTCGACTGCCAGGGTGCAACTCCAGCTTGACCCGCAAAAGCTGTGTGGCCTTGGACAAGTGACTCACCCTCTCTGTGCCTCTGTGTCCTCACCTGCGAAGTGAGAGCAATGATGGCACCTGCCTCACAGGGTGGTTTTGAGGATTCAGGAAGCAGGTGTATGTGATGTGTTACGAGCGACATCTGACTCCTAGTGAGCGCCGTGCAAACATGCTATCCATCAAGAACACTCTTCAGTGTGGCTCTGAGCTCCCTCACCACTGCGTCCCTGGTGTCCGGCACAGAGTCTGGGACTCAGGGCCCCTGGTGCTCGCTTCAGTGGGGGCTTCAGGCCGGGCAGAGGCTGCGGTCTGTGTGGTCAGTGTGGTCGGGGGGCAGAGAGGAGGGTGGGCAGGCATGGAGCGCCTAGGCGGCAAGACTCTGAGACTGCACTCCTGGGGAAGCAGGGAGCTACGGAAGGGCGGGGCGTCTTGGAGATTGAGAGAGGCTGGGGCCAATTTTGAAAACTCCTATTATTTTTTTTAAAGCAAACAAATGCTAAAAAGGGATTTGAAAACCTGGGGTGTATTGAAACATTAGCGCTGCCGGGTGTTGACTGAGTTCCGCAGCTCCAGTCACAGAGGGGCAGCCACAGAGTGACCCACTGTGGTTGTGAAATCAGTGTAGACTCCAAACGCGGGCTTCATACCTGAGCCTGGAGCATGGGAAGGGATCTAAGTGGGCGTTTCTGGGCTCTCACTGGAGAGCAGTGAGTCCCCGTCCTGGTGCCTGAGGTCATTATTCCTGCACCCCGGTCGGGGCTTCATCCTCTGAGAGCCCGGGCGGATGGGGGCAGAACAGAAGGGATGAGAACAGGTTGCAGGGCAGTTGGAGGGGGTAGAAAGCATCACCGTCACGGCAGGTGTTCATAGACTAGATTGCAGAATAGGCTGGGAGGGGGTCGCACAGACCAGCACAAGTTGACAGGCGAGAACAGCACAGAACAAACAGGATAGAAGAGGGTGGGTGGGGAGCACGGAACAGCGCATGGTACGGGGGGAGTGAAGACATGTTTGCCCACTGCACGCGTGCGCACTGCGCCGTTCGGCGAATCCCCCTCTCTGCTGGCACGGACCCCGGGGGTGCGAAGTGGGGGTGAGGACGGGACGCTCTTGCTCTTCAGCCCGTCGTTCCCCCAAGAACGCTAGCAGGGGGGAAGGTGCACACACCCGGCGTGGGGGACGGCAAGAGCGTATAGCCCCAGAGGTGCTCAGCAAACATGAGCAAGCCTGAGAACGCGTCATCCTGAGAGCGCCCCCGGCCCAGGGACTCAGGGCACCCTGGCCGCGAGCCAGACAGCCGCCGTGCCCCAGGCTGCTGCGTTGTCAGCCCCTGGCCTGGGGCGTGGGTCTCCTCGGCAGGCCGGGGAGGAGGATGCGAGGCCGCCTGGTGAGCCGCACAGAAGCAGGTGACAGAGCAGAGGAGCTCGGCGGGCCTGGCCCCCCGCGGTCTGCAGGGTGCAGCGGCTTCTAATACAGAGGGAAACTCGTCCTGGGCCGGCCCAGGGCCTCATCAAGGAGACCGAGCGGAGTGTTTCCCTGGCTGTGTCTTCCTCAGCTGCCACAGAGGAGAGCCGGGGGCTGTGGGGAGCTACCATCTCCCCCGTTCACCGCCTCGGGGCCGGAGGTCTGGACAGAGCCGAGCTTCATCGCCAGGTTGCCAGGATATGGAGTTGGGCTTCACTGTGTGGCAGTAGGGAGCCATGGAAGGTGTTCTAGCAGGGGTGACACCGGGCTGTCATACAGGGTGTGAGACAGATTTTCTCAGCCCACCAGGACCTTAGTGTCTTACTAGTATTTCCACCCCACCTCAGACCTTGAGGAAGACCTAACAGCTTCATATTTGTCATTAAGTAGTTCCAAATGGCTGCAAATGCACAGTCTGTGTGGTGTCTGTTCTGGAAAACACAGTACTTGCATGGTGCTGTGTTGAGTTCGCTGGGGGTTCCCAGGGTACCTTGCAAATGCACTTTGGGAACCAGGGCTCTAAGAGCTTCCTGTCCGGGCTCCGCACTCACTCGCCCTGTGTTCTGGAGGAAGTCAGATCAACCACTTCTCTGCTGTCTTCCTCTCTACTGGGGGGGAGGGTGGATATGAGTCCCCATCTTGTAGGATTATCATCATCGCCATCAGGATCATGGGCCTTTGTGCAGTGCACAACCTGCTCAAGGGGATGGGGTGACTCTCGAGGAGGCACTGCATTGGTCTCTGATCAGTGGGGATTTGCACTAACTCGAGGAGCCCTGCAGAGTTCCTTGAACCCGAACAGCACCTGGTACAGCAGCAGCCCCAGGTCGAGGAATGATCACAGGACTTGGGCTGCCCCTGGGACCCTGCCGGCCAGCGAGGAAGCCACGTGTGAGGGCGCTGGGTGTTAGAATCACCTGGTGACTGGCGCCTGTATCCCACCAAAAAAGCCGGGATGGGGAGCCCCGGTCACGGTGATTCCCACGGAAGCGCTCCTCTTCCAGACGTGTGTGAGCCGGTGTGCGTGTCAGCGGCGTGCCCCTGCGCGCCCAGACCCGCGTCGGAGTCTCTCCTCCGGATCCAGAGACCGCGCTTGGGTGCCGGACAGCGGACACACTCTGAATTTTAATGGGAATGCCAAACTGCCCTCCAGGCCTCTGCTCATCGACACTCCTGCCGATGAGAAATTCCCCAACGCCTTCCTTCACGCGTGATAACATCCAACTTTGACTTGGGGCCCATCTGATGAGGAAAAAATATGGCGCCAGTAAAGAGAGAAAGCTGTAGACTTTACGTACCAGTTCGGCAAGATCTCGGAGATACAACTGTTGAGAGAACGAGACAAGTTGCAGGGAACAGAAAGGCACGCCGCAGACGGATGGAAGCAGGTTGCGGAGCGAGGGGTGATGCCGCTCTGGGCAGCCAGGGCACGTCCTTGGGGGAGGAGTGGGGGGACCCCAGGGGCACGGGGGACGGGCAGGGATGCCGTCCGTGCCTGGAACGTGTTCACTTCTTACAAGGAGAAGCAGTTCAATGATGTCATTAGAGATTAACCCTTTAAAAGCTGACGGGAAAATTACAGAGGGAGACATGACTGCGCGAACACGTACACGGAGAGAGACACAGCAAGAGTAATAAGTTGTTAGGGTGTCACCGTGGGGTGCCTGAGATTGTTTACCCAGGAATTCCCCGCACTACACTCCGTATCTTCCCACAAGTCTGGAAGTACGTCAGAATTACACACGGCAGAAATCCGGAAAGGGATAAGCCGGGTCTGGTTGCCCCCCGCCCCCCGCAAGCAGTCTGGGTGGGCTCCTGCCTGGGGTCTGCGAGCCTGGGAAGCTGATTCCCGGTGGGTGCGAGGCAGAGGGTGGGCTGGACGCTGACCTCACTGTGCACCTTGGCCCTGCCCGCCCGGGCCTCCGCCCCGTCCCCTCCGAGGACAGAGAGACACTTCCTCTTCAAAGCCCATCCTGCTTACACCAAAATGCCCCCGGGACTGAAGTTCAAAGCGACACTGGGAAGGGCTGTTTGGTGCCAGTGTTTGGCCTGGGGATTTGAGGGATTACAAAGCCCCGTGTTGCCGGCTCGGAACTGGGGGGCCTCAGGTGTGAAAGGCCTTTGAACACTGTGAGCTCTTTAGAGGCCCGAGCAAATTGAGGACAAACCAGCTGGGCTGCCCAGGAGGGGGCCGGCTGTTGACCCTTTCCTTCCAGTCTTAGGAAAACAAATACTTGATATTCCAAAGGCTGAGTAAACTCATTAAAAGGATCTCCAACTTCCTGCCTTTTCAGGAAGCCCTTGGAAGCCTCCAGCTCGGCTTCCAGGGAGCGGGGGCAGGAGGAGCCCGAGCCAGAGTCTTCCCCAAGCAGGGGCTGCTCCCTCACTGCAGCCCTCCATCGGAGTACACAGCTCAGCCACCCATCCTCCAACATGGGGCTGGTGGGCTGCGCTTCTCTCCTGCCCCTGAATCGGCCTCGTTCCAGCTCCAGGTCAGACCTGGGATGGGGCTTCGGAAATTTCCGCCTCCTCTCGTGGCCTGCCTCAGGCCACTTCAGGGCAAGACACAGAGCCCCGCACACCTGCTTCTGTGGACAGCGCTGCTCCTTGGAAATGCAGACGTGGGTGTCTTCCCAGCCCCTCCAGCGGACACTTCCTCTTCCCGGCCCTCCCGGCTTCTCTGCTGCCACTTGCGTCCACAGCAGCGCTCGATGCCCTACTGCGCACACCACCCGCCGCAGAGGTGAGCGGAAACCGCCCCTCACCTCCACGCGGTTCTCATTGACTGTCTGTCTGCAGCCACTGACGTTCAGGAGAGAGTGGGGCAGCGTCAGCTCTCGGGGACTCGGGGGCCCAGGGGCGCAGGGACCATGTTCGTGAGGAAAGTGAGAATCTGGGCTCTAGTCGAGCTCTGATCTTGTGTTTTCCCAGCGGCTGGACGAGTCAGCACTGCGTGTAGGCATGTGTGTGCAATGCATGCACGTGTGTGTCCAGAGCTCTCGCACAGGAAGTCGTCACAGCAGAGTGGCCCTGCGTGGAGTGGGGTCTCTCTGGGCGTATCTCACTTTCTCCAGCAGATCCGGGGTGCCCACCGGCTTTTGCAGATTTTTTCCCTTTAATTACAGGATTAGATAATTCTGTGGGCCCCTTCCTGCTACAACTCTCTCAAGGCTCCTGAGGGAGGCCTGAGGCATGTGGGCTCATGGTGGACGCCCCTGTGTCCTCGGAGACCCAGAACGGCCGTGCTTTTACTAAGTGCACACCGTGTGCCAGGTACCGGTCTGGGGGCCAGACAGAGGCCGCCCCACTCAGCTGTGGCGCACTGTGGTGGCATGGAGCGCCCGTCACCTGGCCGGGCTCCTGATGTCTCCTGGGCACAAGGATCTTGTGTGTCTGAAAACACCGTTTTTCAATGTTGGCAATTCAAGTAATTTTTTTAAAAAAGCCCAGTGGACCAAACGAAGCCCACATGTGGGCCAGGTGCGGCCCGCAGCACAATTGGGCCAGGTGAGGAAGCGGTCCGCAGGCAGAGGGGCCAGCGGGTCAGAGGAGGGGAGGCGCCTTCCACNAATGGTGGACGCCCCTGTGTCCTCGGAGACCCAGAACGGCCGTGCTTTTACTAAGTGCACACCGTGTGCCAGGTACCGGTCTGGGGGCCAGACAGAGGCCGCCCCACTCAGCTGTGGCGCACTGTGGTGGCATGGAGTGCCCGTCACCTGGCCAGCTCCTGATGTCTCCCGGGCACAAGGATCTTGTGTGTCTGAAAACACCGTTTTTCAATGTTGGCAATTCAAGTAATTTTTAAAAAAAAGCCCAGTGGACCAAACGAAGCCCACATGTGGGCCAGGTGCGGCCCGCAGCAGAATTGGGCCAGGTGAGGAAGCGGTCCGCAGGCAGAGGGGCCAGCGGGTCAGAGGAGGGGAGGCGCCTTCCACGTGATGTCTATGCACATTTTCATTCACTCGGCATGTACTGATTCAGGTCTTCTGAGTGCCGGCCACTGCTTGCAGGGACCCTGTGTGTGTGCACGTCCGTGCGTGCAAGGTCTCCTCTGTGTCTAACAGCTGCCCCTGCACGGCTTGTGTGTGGGGCCTCGTGTCCAGGGTTCCTTCCCCTGGACGGCAGGCCTGGGGTTTGGTGGAGGTGGTCACTAGCTGAGTGAGTTCTGCAGAGACCTCCGAGGCTGGGGACAAAGGGACCCAGAGAAGCCCGGAGGAGCTGGCAGCGGTGGCGGGGCAGGCATGGAGGACTAGGGTCTCCCCCAAGTGCAGGAACAAAGGGAGCCTAGCACAAAACTTCAGGCCCCCCCCAGTGCCCACCTGCGGTAAGTGTGCAGATGCCGCCACCTGCTGGCCACCAGGGACACTGCGGCAGGCCGAGGCCGCTTCGCTGCCCCGCGTGTCCAATGGGAAGGCCCGCTCCCTGCCCTGGCCTTTCCCGCTCTGCGGGCCCGGCGGGCACTTCCTCTAGGCTGAGGATCCACACTGATGTGCGTGCTGGGGGCAGCGGCAGCGGCAGAGGAGGGAGCGGGCTGCCTCAGAAGAACACGCGTGGGCATGGACTCGGGACGACCGCGGCCGGGGAGCTCACGGCAGCCTGCACACACATGCGCACATGGGCGCTGGCTCGGCACCCCAGGGCCTAGACCCAGGCTGGAGCAGCTCCGCGCCCTCTCCTCCGTGCCTCAGTTTCCCCTTTCAAAATGGATGGGCGGCTTTGAGGGTAGTGGAGGGGTCTGTGCTTAGCTCGGGCTCAGGCCCTCGGGGATGGCACAGTCAGCGGCTCCGTTTTACAGGTGTGTAAACCGAGTCTCGGTGAGATCAAGGGACCAGCCCACGCACACAGCGCTGGGTCACCGGTGGAGTCAGGGTGACAAGCCCGCGGCTCTGACCCCGTCAGGCTCACATCCAGATGTTTTCCTTTAGATGCACTTCCTCCCTCATCCGTGGGCTGTGCCCCTGCTGTTTGACCCCAGAATGGAAACTCCAGGAGGGTAGCGGGTCTGGTCCGGAGATCTGCTAGCGAGTGCTGGGACTTGGGCTCCCTGGGGGTGAGTGTAGCTGTGTCACGCACACGCACACGACTGTACACACACGTTCACGTCCACATGGACACTGCACGTGATAAACTCTGCTGATATCAGGGGCTGTAGCACAAAGAATGTAAGACTTACAATCTTATTTACCCTAAATTCCACTAGAGAAAGTACATTCTCATAGAATCTGTTCATTTTCGCCAAACTCGAATCTTAGCCAGTCTCTGACAGCGTGACGTGAACCGTGACCGGTGTTTGCACACGTGTTGGTGAGTGAGAGGAGTGTAGACCAGGGGAGAGGGGCTGGGGCTGCTCTCTGGGCCGCAGGACTTGGTGGGACAGCTGGTCTGGGCAGAGAGGGCAGCCTCGTGCTCCCCAGGCTCCCGGGGTCTCATGGGATGGAGGTCAGGGACCCGCACCGTGCTGGCACTCCCTGGCTGGCTGCCAGGTATCTGCTTGGCTCCCCTATCCTGCCCACCCAACGCGATCCTTCCACCCTTTCTGCAGGGACACCCTGCCCCCTCCTCCCATGCTGTTAATGAGCCAACACTGGGGACTATTTTGGGGGGGCTCCCCTCTGCTCAAAGTGTGGAGGTATGGGTGCAGTTAACTCCCTCAGAGAGACATGGGTGCACTGGAGGGACTGTCAGGTGCCATTCCTGCCTGAACAGACTCAGCACCCAGGCAGGAAGGCAGTGGAGAAACATTCTCTGAAGGGAGCTGACCCCCTCTCTGCCCCCAGCTAGAACTCGGTCATCCCATTGTTGGCTCGCCTGTGTCAGAGGCCTGGCTATCCCAGCTCCCCAGTTCCCTCCATGCCCCCGCAGGCTGGCAGTCCCATGTCCCACTGTCTTTCTTCCCTTCAGCTCCTTGAGTTTACCAAGCTCCTTTCAACCCCAGGACCTTTGTGCATGCCGTGCCATCTGTCTGTCTGCTGGCCCCACCCTCACAGACGGCTGTTCAGGGGGCTTCAGCCCAGGTGTGGTGTCCAGTCAGGTGCAGCCGTCCATGTGTCATCCTGGCGCTCCCCTGTCCCTGGCGGATCGCTGTGGGGGGCCCTCCTCCATCTGCAGGTGTCTCTCACTTCTGTGGGGGTTAGTTCATGTCTGTTCCTGCCCCCTTAGAATGCAAGGACCACAGGGACGGGTGTCAGCGAGGTCGCTGCAACTTTCTAGTGCAGAGCTCAGCTGGCAGAGGTCGGGGCTTCAGGGCAGGACCCCCACCCCCGGGTTTAGATGCCTGTTCCAGTTGCTTCCGTCCCTAGTAATTCTGGAAACATACACCACTAGCGAACATCCCATGTGCAGTGTGCTCGTCTGTACGAGCTCGGGACACCCGCTGGTAGGGCTCCCGCGCCCCCCAAGTGAGCCAGTACAAGGGACGACTCGGAGAGGAGCGGGCGCGCTCAGTGCTCAGCAAACACCGACTGTCCTCGTTTCTGTTGGGAAGCAGCTCCTCACGTTATTCAGAAATCCGTGGAGCACAGACCCGTCCCGAAGGGAACATCTAGCGGCACCGAATCCCTCCGCTGTTGTGTCCGTGCACCTCCCTCCAGCTCCAGAGCTACCATCCTCGCCAAAGGACACCCGTGACCCCGTGGGCCTGCAGACATTCCTGGGGGCAGAGAGCAGGTGGTGGTGTTACTAACCTCGTCTGTGTCTCCCTCCCCCAATTCGTGAAACTGTCTAATGATACCCTTCCGGCAAGGCTGTCATTATAATGGGCTGAATTAAGCCCAATTCCCAGACAGGGGACCCGAGATACGGGCTGCTTTGGAACGCCTTCACGTCCCAGCGACTCTCATTAAATCATTAATATTTCTAAGTGCTCCGAGGTGCCCAGATGAAAGAAGTGTCAGGCAAGCATGTCATTATCTGGATCATTACTTCTCAAGACAGGACACTTTCTCATGCCCCTCTCTGATGGGGCAGGCGCGGTGACATGCCCAATCTCGAGACTGCCTTATCTCCTTGGTTCCCACCTGGAAAGGTTTCTTCTTGTCTGATCCAAATCATCGATGCTCCCTACAGGACTGGTGAGACCCGAGAAGCTCGCTGCAGGTCAGTCACCAGTTTGCATGAAGACAGACTAGAGGCCCTCAGTGGCCAGGAGCCTGGGCTCCTGTCTGGCAGTCAGGGCTCCACACCAGCCCGCCTCACGGGGTCGGTGCCTTCGTGCCGCTCCTTGCCAGTGTTCTCCTTGTTTTCATTCTTACGATCATCTCTTCTGCGGACTTTAAAAAAAGCATGCATACCGGGCTCTTGGTTGATTTGTGGGTGTGATAACCAGACATTGCCTCTCCTTACATGTTTGAGATGGAAATTTGCTTACGTGCACATCAGCAAATGTTTGTCAAGCATCTCCTACAAGCCAGGCCCGGAGACAGTGGCCGTGGTAGGACAGGTGAGCATTCTGCTCTCCTGACGTATGGAGTCTGGACGGGAGGCAGACAGTAAAGGAGAAGTACATGAACACGAGAATGGGAGTGAGCAGTGCCGTGCACGACTAGACGCAGGGGTGGGAGAGGGCTGAGGGCCGCACCGTCAGCAGAGCAGCTGTGGAAAAGAGAATGATGAGAAGCAGTTGGCCACAGGCATCTGTCGAGAAACGTGTTCCCAGGCAGATGGGACAGCAGATGCACAGATCCTGGGGCAGAATGAATTCGGTGGATTGAAATAAGAGGCAGAGGCCAAAGCAGTCACGGGTCAGCCAGGGAGGTGGACGGTCGGGCAACAGGCATGGCGTTCAGGGCTGTGCAGTGGCATGATTTTGCCAGAAGGGTTACTGGAGGTGTATCAGCCCGTTTTTGCTGCGTAACAAGCAAGCACCAAGCCTCTGTGCTTTATGTCAGCACACCTTAGTTTTCTTGCTCTGAGTCTGCAGGGTATTGAGGGTAAAAGGGTCTTGGCCGGGTTGCGCAGGGCTTAGCGCCCGGCTGCAGGCTGTTGGTTTGGGCACTCCCTATGCCTCCATCTCAGATGAGCTGGGCCATTTTCTTCCCACCGTGCACAGCAGGAATGCAAGCGCACAGGGCAAGTGTGCAAGCTCGTGGAAAGCCCTGCATGCATCGAGTCTCCTTGCTTCCATCGGCTGGAGCAAGTCTCACAACCTAGATCAAAAGAATGGGGCTGGCAGCAGGAAGGTACTGCACCCCAAAGAGAGGGAGCGATCCCATCTATCAGAGGAGGTCGTCACACCTCAGACCCTAATCCCGTCCGTCCCAAGAGGCTGTGCTGCTGGGCGCTGCGGCTCCGGACACTCGCTGAGCGGACCTCTACTCCCCTCAGCATCGTATGCCGTCTCGTTCGTTGGCCTCACACAGAGAAAAAGTGTGTCGGACACCTGCTGCATGCGAGTGTGAGTGTGCCGGTGGGTGTGCGAGTGTGTGTGAAGAAGGTTCTCTCCTTACACACTTGAGATGGAATTGGCCAAAAAAAGAGAATCCAGGGGTTGGTAAATTCTCCAAAATCAGCGTCAGCCCATCACATTTAATACATTGTTGCAAATAGGAATTCTTATTGAGGTGAAATAGACACAACACCAATATTACCACTTTACCATTTTTAAGTGTGTGGTTTGTACGGTTCACACGGCTGTGCAGCCATCACCGCCATCCATCTCCAGGACTTTCCGTCTTCCCAAACTGGAACTCTGTCCCCATGAAACTAATGCCCCAGCCCCTGGCACCCACTACCCTACTTTCTGTCTCTATGAACATGTCGCTTCTAGAAATGTCCTGGAAGCGGAATCACGCAGCAGCTGTCCTTCTGGGACCGGCTTCCATCACTCAGGCTCACGTCCTCCATCCCCCACCCCCCCCCGCAACATGGTAGCAGGTGTCAGGATCTTCTCTTTGGGGTTGATTACATTCCCGTGCATGGATGGACCTCATTCCGTTGACCTGCTCACCTCACTGCTCCCGCATTTTGGCTGCTGGGAGTAGCGCCCCTGGGGGTTCAAGTCCCCACCTTTGTGCGTGTCCACTTGGAGGGGACATTGCTGGATCATATGGTGACTCTGGGTTTAATTTTCCAGGACACCCCGCCCAGTTCTCCACTGTGACTGCACCGCTGTACCTCCCCCCCCCCAGCGGTGCGTGGGGTTCTCGCTTCCGTGCTCTGGCCAGCACCCCCATTTCCTGGGGGCTTTTTGTTGTTGTTTTCATAACTGTTCTCCGGGGTGTGAAGCCTGATCCTTTTATATGTCGTTATTCTATCTTCTTCCTCCTTTGTTCATTGGAGATAGGACCCGAAATTCCAATGTGTTTCTGTGGAACACATTTATTAAAAATTCACATACCATTACGGGAAGACGATGGAATGTGACAAGCACTCCCGGTCCACCCTGCACAACACCACTTTCCTCTTCTCACTCCTCCCCTGTCTTTGCCCCCACGTGCCCCAACACATTTCTCTCTCCCAAATGCTTTCCCCCCGGATTTATTACCAAAGCCCAGAGGAAAGGGAGAAGCTGTGCTTCATTTTCCAGAGAGACAATTCCTGAAGGAGACGCTGCCGTGTGGCTTACTGGATAAGGCACATATCTGAGCAGTTCGCGGGAGAAACAGTGCCCGGGGAGATTTGCTGTGTCTTGCAAAGTAAAAAGACAAAATAACTGCCCTCGAAGAAGCCCCGAGGCCTGTTGTACCCAAAGCTGGGCTTTTAGTGTGGCCTTGAAGGTGGGACCAAAGCTGATGATGTCTTGCCCTGAGGAGGGTCCGGCGGCCTGGCTCTGTGACCAGGGGTCCAGGATGGGGCAGCATAAGGGATCCTGCAGCCCAAGGGCCCTCCTGCTTTAGCAAGTGCCCTTGGAGATGCAGGCACAGAGGCTGGCCGCGGGAATGTGGACGGAAACAAGCCGTTAATCGGCCCGTGTGGCAGGTGAGGGGGTTGACGCTCACGGCACCCGCCCTCCCCCTGCTTCTCGAGAGGCTCTAAGAAGCAGAGACAACGTTTGTGCACAACGTGGCTGCTTTCTCTCCTCTGACCACCCGCCCTTCAGCAAACGCTGTGCTCGCACTGCAGCCAGGCTGCCCCGAGGCTACGGGGCGGGAGGACGATTCTGCTCCCGTGTCAGCAGCTTCGCGTGGGATGAGCCCCAACCTCAGGGCTGCGTGGCCCGTCTGACCCTCACACGGGTCTCAGAGGAGAAGTTCCACCGACTCAGCCACTCTCGCTGGCAAGAATTTCTCCGAACAATATCCACACGTGGCCCCACATCCTCCGAGCGACAGATTGAGACTGGCCTTTAAGTTGTTCAGAGAGGCTAATTCAGAGAACACCGGATAATTTGTAAACAAGGATCAGTTTGGGGGGGTCAAGGACAGGGGCCAGGAGAGGTGAACGTAAGGCGGGAGAAGCTACCTCGGCTCCCACGGGGCCAGAGCGCTACTGCGGCGAGTGAGCCATCCCAGGATGCTCTCAAGATGAATTCTTGGCGCACAGACACGTTTTGCACGTCAACGTTTAGGATCCTTGCTCGGTTCTGCCAAGAAACAGGTTTATAGGCTCATTCCATTGGTTTTGGTAAAAGGGTTTATCTTTTGTTAACAATTTTGAGAAATAAAGAGCCAAGGGAAATGTTTCTCTTCTACAAGAAAAACAAAAGTGCGCTCATAAACGCAGAACAGTAGAAACACCCAGGTACGCGGTAAAAGCGGCAGTCAGTCTCTGCGAGCGCGTGGTCCGCCAGACAGCGGGCTCCCTCCCCAAACCGCAGACCTCCCAGCTCCAGGCCGTCCTGCAAATACCTCCTGGAAGGGCCGCGGACAGCGAAGGTGAGTACTCCAGCTCTGGGGGCCACGTGGCTCCTTCCCAGCTGCTCCGTGTTGCTGCTCTAACAGGGAAGCCGCCGCAAAGCACGGGGACACGAATGGTCAAATCAGACAGACCCTGCTTTACCAAACCAGGCAGGGCACTGGATTTGTCCCATCGGCCGTGGCCCGCCAGCCCCTCCTCTCGGCGATCGTGCCAGGTGTCAAAGCAGGAGCCCTGCGTTCCCAGAAATGCTGTTTTTTAAAGAGAATCCACAAATCCTTATTTTCATAGGAAATCTCCCCATTTTAAAATATTGCATTAGAAAAAAAAACGTTCAGGGCAAAGAAGAGTCGTGTATGAAGAGTCTGGTTACAGCCGGCAGGCTCTGAATTTGAGATTTCCATCTCAGCTGCAACTCACCTGGGATTTACAGCAACACAGAGTCTGTTTCCACTTGCGCTCACTCCACCGGCAGAACGGGACGCGGGTGATCTGCTCAGCTCCGGGTCTCACGGTCAAGCGCTGCCTCTTTCAGGGGACGACGCCCAGGCCTGGCCAGTGTTAGCGGAGCCCTGTGTGCACGATCGTCTTGGCCGTGCTGCCCCAATGGAGCCGGGACCCCGCAGACAGATGGCCCTGAATCTCCAGCCCAGGAAATCCAGCTCCTTCTCTTCATGTCCCTCGTGACCCTCGAAGTCAGGGCATCCTCCCCGCACAACGTCAGCATCCCCCACACTTCCTAAACACACCCTGATGTTTCACATCCTTCAACCTAAAAAAGAATTCCCCGGGAAATCTGGAGGACATGGATTGGCTTGCAGCTCTGCTCTGGTTGAGACCTTCAGGGCCCACCGACCTGGGTGGGGCCCCACGGACGAACCACAGGTAAGTGATTCCAGTGGGAGAGAGGCGTGACAGGTGCAGGAAAGGAGGGACCAAACGTCTTGCAGTTATTTCCCCGGAGGGACTGAGAAGTAAGTGGTCCTCCCAGATTTTCTTTTATGATGCAGTTGAAAGGGATTAAAGTAGGAAAGAAAAGTTATTTTTAAAGAGTTCTGTCACTAAACGTTCTCTGTTTTTTCTAAAGGAACTCTTTCATAAACAGCATTCCAGGAATGCAAACTATAACATACACACGTTTGTGCAAATAATACCCAGGCACAGTGGCAGATCACCTTCCAAGTGGAAAATGCAGACGGGACGTGACTTAGCAGACATTGGAGACCCTGCCGGAGGCTGGGTCACAGGGAAGCAGGACGATGTGTATGCAGGTGATGGCCAAGGACAGTGCAGGTCCCCTAGGACGCCCCAGCTCTCATGAAGCTCCGACACCTGTAAACCTGACCCCGTGCCTTCAGCCTCGGCATCTGAACAGATGAGGGAGGGGCAGTTCCAGAGTCTAGTCTCTTTATGAGCAGCAACCTGATTGTCTTCGGGAAATCCCCTCTCTTTCTATTTAAGAGGCCTTGGCCCCCCTTTTCTAAGCTGTGGCTCTGGCTTGGGACACAGGCCCGGCCAATCACAGCATTGCAATGATTGATCCCGGAGTACATTATTGGCGGAAGCTCGGTGGTCAGGCCAAGGGGTGTCTATACCTTACCTTTTTTAGAAATCTTTTCTCACTGGAATTATAGCTAAAATAATGAAAGCTGGAGATGCTACCATCTTTCTTCCAGATAGGGTGATACTGCCTTGGAAGGAAACCAACATATGTGTGAAAGCAGAAAGGAAATCTCAAGAGAGACTGGATCCTGGTGACTATTTCTGAGCTCCTTGATCCAGCCATGCCTGAAGCTAGCTAGCACCACACTTGGACTTTTCAATTACGTGATCCTATAACTTCTTTTTTTCCTCAAGCCCATTTTATATGGTTTCTGTTGCTTGTAACTGACATACCTTTTACTAATTACCTGGTTTGCAAGCCCTCAAAAGGAAAATGAGAAAATTTTTTATATTGACTTGAGAGTAAGCCCGATATTGAAGCCAATTTTACTTCCTTTCTGAGATGAATTTCTTGATCAGAGAATACCTCGGCTGTATATATCTGAATTTAAGCAACTGAGAGAATGCATTTAGGACAAGCAAGGCAAATGTATTGAGTCAGGAGAGCTAAGGGAGGATTCTTATCTGTCCTATTACTACATTAAGACTCACCTTGGGGGCAGTCTTTGCTGCAGGGACACCAAGATCCACTCTTAATCATATTCTGTTCAACCATTTCACCAAAGACTTGGGCCATGCTGATCAGATTTAGGGATGACCCAGAAAAATCAGATATTTGGATAATATACTCACAACACAGCAGCTCCTGGGGGCCGGAAGCACGAGGTCAGAGCGAGCGAGATAAAAATGTAATAAAAATAACAGAAAGCTTTGACCTCCCCAGATTCAGAAAGTCAACGTGAGGGAGGGAGGAGGGAGAGTGGTTCAAGGCGGACAGCCTGCGTGTCTGCATGGGGAACATTCCCCGCGAGCGCAACACAGCCGCGGGACCAATCCAAGACGCTCCAGGGCAGCGTGAGGCCCTCCGGTGTATTTGCAAAGAAACCCAGCCGTGTCTGATGACCCAGGTTACAGGAAACATTTTTAGGAGAAAAAACATTAAGTCATCTTTATTGTACATAATCGAGGGTCACTTTGAAGTGGATCAAGAGGCAAACATTTTGTACATTGACAGGCTCTGTGGCGTGTAACTTAGTAGGAAATGTTGCATGCTGTGGTTTGCTAGTCAGTCTACTCACCGAGAAAGGGTGACGCAACCACATCGCTGAAAAGAAGCAAGTTGGCTTCCGTGAATTCCGCGAGGGCCAGACTATGGGAAGATTAAGTCGAAGACGTTAATAAAATAGTCCAGGGCCTATCTTTGATCCTCTGTGTGCCCCGTTTTGTTTGTTTTATTAGTGTTGCTTATAAGCAACAAAGCTCTTGTGAAAAACCTCCACAGTTTGCTGTATGTTGAACCATTCTGCTATAGTCTCTTGTTAATTCTCCTTGAAAAGCAATTCTATTTTCCAGGAAGAATGCCTTAGCTCTGTTCCTAATTAGAACCGTATCAGCACAGTTTTGATGTCGGTTGATTTTAATAGTGTTAGATCAATGAGGTCATAACTCTCAGGTGAATGATCTCAAGGCTGGCAAGGAAAATCAATCTCTTATGAAAGATGTGTCAACCTTAGAAGATTGAATGATCGAGTGCCGTTTCCTGCAACACTCCTGGGCAGTGTCTCCCAGGATAGACTTTCCTTGTCCGGGGTCTACGGTGAAGACAGGGAGGCGTTTGCCTTGCGGACAAAATTTTAAATAAATGCAAAAGAAAAAAGAAAAAAAACCCACGGTGAACAAAACACCAAAATGTGCATCAGGACCAACGCCGTGCTGGACCATATTGGAGCAGAATCTTAAGACAGTATTTTCAAAAGTTTCTTCCTTTTTCCACTTTCAGTCCAAGGAATGGCCATGCTTGACCATTTCTCTCGGTCAGGTAATGATCTTAAATAATTTTAATTAACCTAAACTGAAGCAAAAGGACAATGAATGGTTTGGGTATAATTACAATATGTATGCCTCAAATAACGCTGCAATTTGAAGGTAACTGCTCGCAGTTTTCCAGCACTTTGAAACTACTTTACTAGTCTGGGGAAAAATAGCCATTAACAAACACATAAAATCATGCACATGGGACATACATTTTTCCTTTTGCTTCATGCAAAACCACGGCATTGAGCCTCAAGGACACTTATCAATGCTTCATGGAACAGTTAAAACAAACACTTTCACAGAGAGAGAAAATTCTCTGTCTCTTAAGTAACTCAACTTTGGGTGACAACATCTCAAGTCAAATTTTAGGTTAACCGGTATGCGACTATTTATTAAACTTCTTTCTTTATTTTAATACCAGGGGCTTTGCATTTTCAAAGTGCTTGTGTGAACTGCTTTTTATATTCTCAGGTGATTAAAAATGTAAAACGTGTGGCCACTAATTTTAATCGTAATTTCGATGGAGGCCAAACCAAAGATATTTGTGGCATGAGACAATCTATTTTCATGCTACTGGTAAGAAACCCTGCTTTGCTCTCAGAGTTCCCCGGCCACGGACCCCCATGGGGGCAGTGACATCTGTTTTCCAGCTAGGTGCCTGACCCTTCGTCTAGGATAAGATGCTTTGGACTCAAGGACACTGATGGAAAAAAGTCCCTCATTTTCCAGATTGGTGGCGGACTTAAATATAATTCTATCACCTTGTTCTTTCAAAGGCTAAAACATTGAATCTACCCTCACACTTGCCGTAATGGCCCTCGCTCTGTTCTTGTGAGCCATGTGTTATGGTAGTCATACACTGAAATAGAAAATGTAAGGGTGCCACCTACTCTCCGGCTCCGATGGGCTTTGTGGTCTACAGCTTGTCGATTTTGTTAAGATAAATGCGGAAGCCGGCACCTTTGCTGGAGTATTTTGTGTGGCTGACACCACACAGGACCTGCTATCTTCCCTTTTGGGCCCTGAGCCTTCTACGGCAATGTGGGCACAGAGCAAGCATTGGAAACTTTCTCGGGGGGAGACCGGGGGCCGGGAATGCCTCGTAGCGGGTCCCCGTGTTAGCTTGCCTTTGTACCTTTGGCATCACGATAGGTATTTCGGATGGACAGTCAGCACACTTCGCAACCACACGCAGGGCTCCCTGACGCACGAGTCTGGGCGAGCCTCAGATTCTGCATTTGAGAGAAAGGTTATCCTCCTGAGGCTTCTGCTGTTTCTACATGGTCAGGAAGAGGACGGGATTTTCTTCCCCATCTGTGCCCAGGACATCGCTGATGTCCTGGGTGTCCCAAGACAGGACGTCATGGGGCAGCAGGACTGGTTTCCTGACTCCTGACCAGAGTCTGCTGTGGCTCCCGCTGCAGCCGCAGGGCGAGGGAAGGACCCCCCTAGGGAGCCATGTCGGTGGGGCTGTCCGGAGAGATATTTCTGGGAAGTCTTGGCTCCCGTCTGCTGCTCCAGCCCTTGTGATGCTCTCAGAAGCATCCGCTTCCTTGTAGTAAATCCCTTTTGCCTGAATAGCTGGGTGGTTTCTCTTTCCAGCAACTGAGTCCCGACTGAATCAGGCAGGCAGCACAGACTGGAGCCCGGCAGACTGTTTCCATACGAAACAGGATAATATGTATTTCAGGCTTTCTAGGACATACAATTTCTTTTTTTTTTAAAGATTTTATTTATTTATGCGACAGAGATAGAGACAGCCAGCGAGAGAGGGAACACAAGCAGGGGGAGTGGGAGAGGAAGAAGCAGGCTCATAGCGGAGGAGCCTGATGTGGGGCTCGATCCCATAACGCCGGGACCACGCCCTGAGCCGAAGGCAGACGCTTAATCGCTGTGCCACCCAGGTGCCCCTAGGACTTACAATTTCTGATGCAATAGCCCAACTGTGCCATCACGTCGCAGAAGGAACTGCAGACCACCTGCTCACTCCATGGCCGTGTCGTGTTCCAATAAAGCTTTATTCACAGAAACACGCAGCCGGCCTGTGTGCCGTCGCTCCCGACCCGTTGCCTAGAATCCGGAGCCTTACATTCTCAGGTCAAAGTGCTAATATTCCCCTCGTTGAGGAAGAGGACAGACAGTTCCTGCTTCTCCTTCCAAGGGATCCTGCATTGGGAAATTCAGAATCTACAAACGTGCTTCCATAGATCCATCATCTATTTAGTTGTTCATGTATTCGTGTGATCAGGGAGGTTTTGTCAAGTGCCTTACGACCCATGCAGGGCATCTCTCAGATTAATCGGTCAGGATGGCAGTGGGTCGCGGCACGTCGGCACGTCCTGGGGGCCAGCGAGTGAGGTCCAAAATGTTCACTGGTTTACTTATAAACCCCAACCAACCAAAATAGCGCGTGGCACATAGGAGACTCCAGTGGGTAGATGTTGAGTACTTGAGTCATTCTGCGTCCTAAGCCCTTGGACTGACATTTCCAGATGGACCGACAGGCCTCGGTCCAAGCACCAAGCAGCACGGCAGACCTTTTGCCTGTGAGTCTCCACCCTGCCAGTCTGGGTTGGAATGGTCGAGAGGCAAAGGGAGAGGCGGAGGCTTGGCCATGGAGTCAACCCTTCCCCTTCGGGAGCAGCCAGCCGATGGAGAGCCAGGGTGCTCCTGGCCTTCAAGGACCACTGCAGCCCCAGAGACACCTTGTCGTTTTCAGATGTCTCCAGATTTGGAAAGCAGGTCTTCCTTTGGGATTATTAGCCTCTCCACACTTGGAACAAGAGCCGGCCCCATACAGGATTTCTTCCTGAACCAGGTTAGGAGCCCTGGGGCTCCAGAGCACGTGGCCCTCGCAGCCCAAACACACCACGCTTTGACCGCAGCGGCAACTTACCCCAGCTCCCAAATGCTCATTGGAGGTGACCCAGGAAATCTGCCACTTTCTATCCTCAGTTTTTGATGCAATGCTAAATTCAAGGAGGTAAAGAGAGAGTGGACCCAGCACCTGCTCTGGTTCCCCCCCTTCCGGTCCCTCCTGGATGTGATTCGACACGTACAGCATCCCACCCCCACCCGGGAGCGGTGCCTCCCCCGCTGCTGACGCTAGCACCCCTGGGCGAGACTTTTCCCTGCCGAGCCCCATTTCCGGGCATTCAGGCCTTAGTGTGTCACAGGAACTCCCTGGGGTTGGCCCAGTAGAGAGAGTCGGGGTCTCTGGGCTCCGTGAGGATCAGGCCTGGTGCGTGGTGGTGTATGCAACGTGGGGCGTGGCCTTCACATCCTTGGAGGCCCACCCAGCCCCTCACTCCTGGGTGCCGACGCCCACAGGAGGCACGGCTGGGTAGGGATGGCTCTGGCCGGGGTGTCCGGCCCGGTGGGCGGAGGGAGGAAGGGCGGATGGGGGGGGGGCTTGGGATGGGCAACACTGTCGGGAAGCATCCCTTGGCCTTTCTCCCTGCTTGGGGTTACAAGGAGGGAGCACGACCCATTCCAGGGCTCAGAAATGGAACAAGGAACCTCTTTCCAACTTCACATGAAGCCCTGAGCGACCTCAGAGAAGCCCTGTATCGTTTCTTCATTATTCACTCACTCATTCACTCACCCACAAATATCGATGGACAGCCGACCACATGTGAGGCGCGTCCCTGATCCCAGAGACAGAGAAGCCCCCCAAACTGAGATGGAGAAGCCCCCCAAACTGACAAGGTCTCTGCCCCATGGGGCTCATGTGCTTGGCAGGAAGACAGACTGTAACCAGAAGACAAATCCGTGTGTGACTTCAGGTAGTGATTGGGCTGCGAAGAACAACAGAGCCTGCTCAGTGGACGTGCGCAGGGCAGGCGCTGTTTCAGGTGGGTGATCAGGGAAAGCGTCTCTGGAGAGGTGGCACTGCTGATTAGACCGTGGGAACAGTCGGCGGGGGGGTACCCTTGCAAAGAAGCCAAGGAAGAACGTTCCTGGCAATCAGGACAGCAGGTCCCAAGGCCCTGAGGTGCAAAAGGCTTGGTTTGGGGGTGTCTGGGTGGCACAGTGGTTAAGCGTCTGCCTTCGGCTCAGGGCGTGATCCCGGCGTTCCGGGATCGCCCCACGTCAGGCTCCTCTGCTATGAGCCTGCTTCTTCCTCTCCCACTCCCCCTGCTTGTGTTCCCTCTCTCTCTGGCTGTCTCTATCTCTGTCAAATAAATAAATAAAATCTTGAGGAGGGGGAGGTTAAGATGGCGGAGGAGTAGGGGACACCTTTTTCAGCCGGTCCCCTGAGTTGAGCTGGATAGGTACCAGACCAGCAGGAATATCCACGGAATCAGCCTGAGACGCAGGAAGATACATCTGGATCTCTACAAATGAACATCTCCAGCGCTGAGTATCGAGGTACGAAGCGGGGAGCCGTGAAACCGCGCACAGATATCGGAAGCTAAACAGAAGGGGGAGGGAGCCGCCGTGTCAGGGCGCCGGGAAGCGGTAGCCACCTGCAAGGGGGAGTGGACAGACCGCGGACCCGCACGCTTGAGACAGCAGGCTGAGAAGGGAGCTCCGGGAGCGCACGCGGGACGGCTGGCGGTTGGCGGGCCACCTGCACGGGGGAGCAGGCGGACTCGCGGACGGCACCCGCGAGACAACAGACTTAGAACGCGAGCTCCAGGAGCGCGCGCGCAGGGCGGCTGGCGGGCCACCTGCACCGGGGAGCGGGCGGACCGCGGACCCGCACTCTGGAAACGGCAGACTGAGTCCGTGAGCCGGGAGCGTGCACCACCAAGCATCTCACGGAGCTCCGGAGCTCCGGTGTGCTCACTGGATCGAGGCTGAGACCGGGAGCTCCGGGAGCGTCCGCGGGGCGGCTGGCGGCTGGAGGGCCACCTGCACGGGGGAGCAGGCGGACTCGCGGTCAGCACCCGTGAGACACCAGACTGAGACGGGGAGCTCCGGGAGCCCGCGCGGGGCGGCTGGCGGCGGGCGGGGTTGGAAACACAAAGGACAGAGACGTGCCGGCCCTGGAAGTGAGGGCTGGGACGCCGGGTGTGGGGCGCACAGCCCGGGATGCTGCAGGGTTGAGCAGCACCAACAGAAACAGAGTTAAAGTGGCCAGAACATCAGTGGAGAACGATCCGCGATCCCTCTGTTCTGAGACAGAGGCTGAATTTCAGCCGCTGCTGCTCTCTCAGAAGAGGCATAGCAAACCGCCAGGGAAAGCCGCCAGAGAACAAAAGCCCGGAAATACCGGCTCACAGGGTGCCCATCCCCATCCCCCCTCGCAAGGGACACAGAGACTCTACCCAAACAGGGTTTTCTGAGTACCGGCAGGCAGGCCCCTCCCCCAGAAGGCAGGCTGAAAAATCAAGAAGCCCACAACCCGGAGCGCCTGAGTGGCGCAGTCACCAAGCACCTGTCTTCGGATTAGGGTGTGTTTACAACGTTCCGGAAAGGAGTCCCTCATCGGGCTTCTCCACCGGGAACCTGCTTCTTCCTCTCCCACTCCTCTGCTTGGGTTCCCTTTCTTGCTGACTGTCTCTCTCTCTCTCAAATAAATAAATAAACTCTTTAAGGAAGAAGCCCACATCCCTAAGATCTCTATAAAACAAGGGCGCACGGCCTGGGTCCCAGTCAACACTTGGGCTCTGGACAACCCTGCAATCTCTCTTCATCAGAATGACGAGAAGGAGAAGTCCCCCCCAGCAAAGAAAAGATAATGAGTCTGTGGCCTCTGCCACAGAATTGGCCTCGGCCACAGAATTAATACATATGGATGTATCCCAATTATCAGAAATGGAATTCAGAGCAACAATGGTCAAGATGATGAGTAAACTTGAAAAAAGCATCAGAGAAAGCGTTGCTGAGAATATAGAATCCCTAAGGGCAGAAATGAGAGCGAATCTGACAGAAATTAAAAATTCTATGGGCCAAATACAGTCAAAACTAGAGGCTCTGACGGCCAGGGTCACCGAGGCAGAGGAACGCGTTAGCGAATTGGAGGATGGGTTAGTAGAAGAAAAAACGAAAATAGAAGCTGGTCTTAAAAAAATCCACGCCCACGAATGTAGATTACGGGAGATTACTGACTCTATGAAACGATCCAATGTCAGAATCATCGGCATCCCTGAAGGGGTGGAGAAAAACAGAGGTCTAGAAGAGATATTTGAACAAATTGTAGCTGAAAACTTCCCTAATCTAGCAAGGGAAACAAGCATTCGTGTCCAAGAGGCAGAGAGGACCCCATCCAAGCTCAACCAGGACAAACCTACGCCACGGCATGTCATAGTGCAATTCGCAAATATTAGATCCAAGGATACAGTATTGAAAGCGGCCAGGGCAAAGAAATTTCTCACGTACCAAGGCAAAGGTATCAGGATTACGTCAGACCTGTCTACAGAGACCTGGAATGAGAGAAAGGCTTGGGGGGGCATTTTTAAAGCTCTTTCAGAGAAAAACATGCAGCCAAGGATCCTTTATCCAGCAAAGCTGTCATTCAGAATTGATGGAGAAATAAAGACGTTCCAAAATCGCCAATCATTAACCAATTTCGTAACCACGAAACCAGCCCTACAGGAGATATTAAGGGGGGCTCTATAAAGGTAAAAAGGCCCCAAGAGTGATACAGAGCAGCAAGTCACAACCGATACAAAGACTTTAAAGAGAAATGGCATCATTAAAATCATATCTGTCAATAATCTCTATCAATCTAAATGGCTTAAACTCTCCCATAAAACGCCACAGGGTTGCAGATTGGATAAAAAGACATGACCCATCCATTTGCTGTCTACAAGAGACTCATTTTGAACCCAAAGATGCATTCAGACTTAGAGTAAGGGGATGGAGTACCATCTTCCACGCAAATGGACCTCAAAAGAAAGCTGGAGTAGCAATTCTCATATCAGATAGACTGGATTTTAAACTAGAGGCCATAGAGAGAGATACAGAAGGGCACTATATTATTCTTAAAGGAAGTATTCAACAAGTGGATATGACAATTATTAATATATATGCCCCCAACAGGGGAGCAGCAAGATACACAAGCCAACTCTTAACCAAAATAAAGAGACATATAGATAAGAACACAGTAATAGTAGGGGACCTCAACACCCCACTATCAGAAATAGACAGAACACCCTGGCAAAAACTAAGCAAAGAATCAAAGGCTTTGAATGCCATACTCGACGAGTTGGACCTCATAGATATATATAGAACACTACACCCCAGAACCAAAGAATACTCATTCTATTCAAATGCCCATGGAACATTCTCAAGAATAGATCATGCTCTGGGACACAAAACAGGTCTCAGCCAATACCAAAAGATTGAAATTATCCCCTGCATATTCTCAGACCACAACGCTCTGAAATTGGAACTCAACCACAAGGAAAAACCTGGAAGAAACTCAAACACTTGGAGGCTAAGAACCATCCTGCTCAAGAATGACTCGATAAACCAGGAAATCAAAAAACAAATTAAACAATTTATGGAGACCAACGAGAATGAATACACAACGGTCCAAAACCTATGGGATACTGCAAAGGCAGTCCTAAGGGGGAAATACATAGCCATCCAAGCCTCACTCAAAAGAATAGAAAAATCTAAAATGCAGTTTCTATATTCTCACCTCAAGAAACTGGAACAGCAACAGAGGGACAGGCCTAACCCACTGACAAGGAAGGAGTTGACCAAGATTAGAGCAGAAATCAATGAATTAGAGACCAGAACCACAGTAGAGCAGATCAACAGGACTAGAAGCTGGTTCTTTGAGAGAATCCATAAAATTGATAGACCACTGGCAAAACTTGTCCAAAAACAAAGAGAAAGGACTGAGATTATTAAAATTATGACTGAAAAGGGAGAGGTCACGACCAGCACCATTGAAATTGCAAGGATTATTAGAAACTTTTATCAACAGCTATATGCCAAAAAACTAAACAATCTGGAAGAGATGGAGGCCTTCCTGGAAACCTATAAACTACCAAGACTGAAACAGGAAGAAATAGATTTCTTAAATAGGCCAATTAACTATGAAGAAATTGAGTCAGTGATAAACAACCTTCCAAATAATAAAACTCCAGGCCCAGACGGTTTTCCTGGGGAATTCTACCAAACATTCAAAGAAGAAATAATACCTATTCTCCTAAAGCTATTTCAAAAAATAGAAACAGAAGGAAAGCTACCAAACTCATTCTATGAGGCTAATATTACCTTGATCCCCAAACCAGGCAAAGACCCCCTCAAAAAGGAGAATTACAGACCGATTTCTCTAATGAATATGGATGCCAAAATCCTCAACAAGATCCTTGCTAATAGAATCCAACAGTACATTAAAAGGATTATCCATCATGACCAAGTGGGATTCATACCTGGGATGCAAGCATGGTTCAACACTCGCAAATCAATCAATGTGATACATCATATCAACAAGAAAAGACTCAAGAACCATATGATCCTCTCAATTGATGCAGAAAAAGCATTTGACAAAATACAGCATCCTTTCCTGATTAAAACCCTTCAGAGTGTAGGAATAGAGGGTACATTTCTCAATCTCATAAAAGCCATCTATGAAAAGCCTACTGCAAGCATTATTCTCAATGGGGAAAAGCTGGAAGCCTTTCCCTTAAGATCAGGAACACGACAAGGATGCCCACTCTCGCCACTATTATTCAACATAGTACTAGAAGTCCTTGCAACAGCAATCAGAAGACAAAAAGGGATCAAAGGTATCCAAATCGGCAAAGAAGAAGTCAAACTGTCTCTCTTTGCAGATGACATGATACTCTATATGGAAAACCCAAAGGAATCCACTCCCAAACTATTAGAAGTTATAGAACAATTCAGTAAGGTGGCAGGATACAAAATCAATGCCCAGAAATCAGTTGCATTTCTATACACGAATAACGAGACTGAAGAAAGAGAAATTAGGGAATCCATCCCATTTACAATAACACCAAAAACCATGCGTTACCTTGGAATTAACTTAACCAGAGACGTAAAGGACCTATATGCTAGAAACTATAGATCACTTTTGAAAGATATTGAGGAAGACATAAAAAGATGGAAAAATATTCCATGCTCATGGATTGGAAGAATTAACATAGTTAAAATGTCCATACTACCCAGAGCAATCTACACTTTCAATGCTATCCCGATCAAAATACCGAGGACATTTTTCAAAGAACTGGAACAAATAGTCCTTAAATTTGTATGGAACCAGAAAAGGCCCCGAATCTCCAAGGAACTGTTGAAAAGGAAAAACAAAGCTGGGGGCATCACAATGCCGGATTTCGAGCTGTACTACAAAGCTGTGATCACAAAGACAGCATGGTACTGGCACAAAAACAGACACATCGACCAATGGAACAGAATAGAGAACCCAGAAATGGACCCTCGGCTCTTTGGGCAACTAATCTTTGATAAAGCAGGAAAAAACATCCGGTGGAAAAAAGACAGTCTCTTCAATAAATGGTGCTGGGAAAATTGGACAGCTACATGCAAAAGAATGAAACTTGACCACTCTCTCACACCATACACAAAAATAAACTCCAAATGGATGAAAGACCTCAATGTGAGACAGGAATCCATCAAAATTCTAGAGGAGAACATAGGCAACAACTTCTATGACATCGGCCAGAGCAACCTTTTTCACGACACATCTCCAAAGGCAAGAGAAATAAAAGATAAAATGAACTTATGGGACTTTATCAGGATAAAGAGCTTCTGCACAGCCAAGGAAACAGTCAAAAAAACTAAGAGACAGCCCACGGAATGGGAGAATATATTTGCAAAGGACACCACAGATAAAGGACTGGTATCCAAGATCTACAAAGAACTTCTCAAACTCAATACACGAGAAACAAATAAACAAATCATAAAATGGGCAGAAGATATGAACAGACACTTTTCCAATGAAGACATACAAATGGCTAACAGACACATGAAAAAATGTTCAAAATCATTAGCCATCAGGGAAATTCAAATCAAAACCACACTGAGATACCACCTTACGCCAGTTAGAATGGCAAAGATAGACAAGGCAAGAAACAACAATTGTTGGAGAGGATGTGGAGAAAGGGGATCCCTCCTACATTGTTGGTGGGAATGCAAGTTGGTACAGCCACTCTGGAAAACAGTGTGGAGGTCCCTTAAAAAGTTAAAAATTGAACTACCCTATGACCCAGCCATTGCACTACTGGGTGTTTACCCCAAAGATACAGACGTAGTAAAGAGAAGGGCCATATGCACCCCAATGTTCATAGCTGCATTGTCCACAATAGCCAAATCATGGAAGGAGCCGAGATGCCCTTCAACAGATGACTGGATTAAGAAGCTGTGGTCCATATATACAATGGAATATTACTCAGCTATCAGAAAGAACGAATTCTCAACATTTGCTGCAACATGGACGGCACTGGAGGAGATAATGCTAAGTGAAATAAGTCAAGCAGAGAAAGACAATTATCATATGATTTCTCTCATCTATGGAACATAAGAACTAGGAGGATCGGTAGGGGAAGAAAGGGATAAAGAAAAGGGGGGTAATCAGAGGGGGGAATGAAACATGAGAGACTATGGACTGTGAGAGGCAAACTGAGGACTTCAGAGGGGAGGGGGTGGGGGAAGGGGATAGCCTGGTGATGGGTAGTAGGGAGGGCACGTATTGCATGGTGCACTGGGTGTTATACGCAACTAATGAAGCATCAAACTTTTACATCGGAATCTGGGGATGTACTGTATGGTGATTAACACAATATAATAAAATAAAATTAAAAAAAAAAAATCTTAAAAAAAAAAAAAGGCTTGGTTTGTTCCAGGAGGAGTCACGGAGCCAGGGTGTCTGGAAAAGAGCGAGCATCGCGGACGAAGGAGAGGGAGGCGGGACCGGGTCACGGTCTGTGGACAGGAGTTCCAGTTTGGTCCCAAGGGCAAAGGGAGGACAGTAAAGGATCATAAGCAGGAAAGTGATGACATCATCGTATGAACTCAGGAAAGATCACTCTGCTGTCGAGTGGAAGGCTGCAAGATGGCGGGAGTGGGCACAGGAGGACAGGCACGCGAGGGTCACCACGACTCTAGAAAACCATGGACAGCACACTGCACCTGCTGGAGCATCTTTCTGAGTCCCCTGAGCCCCCCCAGGGACACCATCTTCGCCTCCATCTTCCTGACCATCTTTCCTCTCTGCCACTTGTCCTGCCTTAGCCAAGAACCACAGGAGAGCTTACCTACCGGTCCACAGACAGGGCCCTGGGTGTGTTTCCTGCCGGGACCCCGTCGGGACCTTGTCCACTTTGCTGTGTTTGTCTTGCTCACTGCTCAGGGTGGTGCGTTTCGCGTCAGGCTGCTGTGGCTTGGCCTCTGGTCCTCAGTGCCAGCGTTGACTGAGAGCTGCCTTCTAAGTGGGGGGAGGGGGGCTACTCAATGCCCCGAGCAGGTGCACGCCCCGCACTCTCTCCCGCTACTCCCGGTTCCCGCCAGTTGGGTGATGTGCTTTCCTCGCCGCTGGAAGAGATCACAGAGAAATCCAGACTATCGATTTCTGACTTTCAAGACCACAGATTAATTACAGGGATGTTAGAAGAGGAGGAGAAGCAATTCTTTTTTTTTCCTTGTATGCATATTGAAATTTTACTTATCATCCTTTCATACATATAAATGGCCATTTCCAGCTGATGATAGAGTCAATATTAGATGATAGAGTCATCATTGTCAATGCTGGAATAAATGCAAGAAATGGTATCATTTTTGAAGCTATCTACCAGGAAACATTACTCTTATAATGAATATATTTTAATATTCTTATTAATTAATTACACTGTGTAATAAAATGCATCTGAAATTTTTACGTATAATTATTAAATATCATGCTTATTTACTTTTGGAATGTATTACAGTTCTTGATTTTTGAAAAAATTAAGAGGCAGGTATCAAAAGCTTTTTCCACCAAAAATACCCCCCTTTTCTGAGGTATGATTGACATATAACATTATATTAGTTTCGGGTGTGTCATCGTGATTCGATATTTGTATATATTGTGAAATGATCCCCACAGTACACCTGGCGAACACCCTTTACCGGGTATAGGTATACAAAAACTTCTTTCCTTGGGATGAAGGTTTTGAAGGTTTACTGACTTAACAACTTGCAAATCCTTCATACCATATTCCTAGCTATAGTCACCCTGCTGGACCTCACATCCCCATTGCTTATTTATTTTAGATCTGGAAGTTTGTACCTTTGGGCCCCTCACCCAACTGAGAAGGACTTTGTGACCCACCAGTCAGTGCTCCCCCCTGAGGCAGACAACTTTGTCATAACCTGTCGCATTTCCGTGGGGTCGCCTGAAGGTATGACTTCACGGGATGCGTGTTAATTTTCATTGCAGACGTGCAGTGACGCAGACTAAGCATCCCTTGGCCGGACTTGTGGACCAGGAAGCCATGGTGTGTGCAAGCTACATAAAAAGTTCTTGCCTGGGACTGAATGTCCGTACCCCTGGCTCTATTATTTTGGAAAGTGTATTCAAGGAGCGGTGAAGCCAGCAGTTACTCTAATTCTTTCCCATTTTATTGCAGGGCTGAACCAACCATAAAACAGATTGACAGATATAGGGAAAACAAAATCCTATATTTTACAAGCTAACGACCTGATTTCACTTCATGTCAATGTCGGGGGCTGATGAATTGTCCTGACATTTCTGAACTTGGACTTTCCCCCCGGTCCCAGAGATGAAGCATTGCAGAAACGATGATAAGTGTCCACAGCCCTGCCCATTTAATCTCCCTAAATTACTCCCTATTCATTTTTCTCTCCAATGGCTTATTTAATGTGGGCTGTATTTCCTGGTCTCTGGCGGCACAATGACACCTGGAGGCCAAGCCGCTCGGAATAAGTTATCAAAGGTCTGGAGGACCTGGGGTGCGACCCTGCCTCCTTGTAGGACGAGTTCGGGCTCCGGACCACAGGCCACTAATTTTTTTTTTAAAGATTTTATTTATTCATTTGACAGATATAGAGACAGCCAGCGAGAGAGGGAACACAAGCAGGGGGAGTGGGAGAGGAAGAAGCAGGATCCCAGCAGAGGAGCCTGATGCAGGGCTCGATCCCAGAACCCTGGGATCACGCCCTGAGCCGAAGGCAGACGCTTAACGACTGAGCCACCCAGGCGCCCCCACGGGCCACTAAATTAACTAGCCCCACCAATAGTTACCAAGCACCAGCTGTATGTGGGGCACAGTGCCCTGAGCGGAGAGTTCGCGGACGTGCTGCCTTGAAGGTAGGAGAACTCTCCTATTTTCTTGGTCAGGATGCCGTGGTTTGCATGTGCTGGAAGAGACCAATCACCTTCTCAAGTTAGTCTATGAATTCAGTGGAATCCCAGTGAAAATCCCAGGGGGCAGGACACGGAGAGATTTTAAAATTATGTGGAAGTCCACATCACATTTGGGTAACTTTGAAAGAGCAAACAGGGTGTGGAGAGGGGCCGCGTGCAGAAGGGGAACAGGTGTGCAAGGCGGCGGGGGCGGGGATTATAATGTCGCTCTGCCTCGGGATGCAAACCCCTCTGGTTCCTCCTACGACCTGCCTCCACATGCCTAGACCTCGGCTCCGAGCAGGTGCTGACCTAGCCCGGGAGGGGCGGGGGTGAAAACAAGCCGCAGCCCTGAAGATTGCCTGCACCCGTGTCTCTCGATCTCCAGGGAGGCGGCTGGGAGAGGTGAGCTGCACGTGTGTCCTAACACGCTGTGTTGGTCAAGGCTGCTGCAGACCGGAGATCGGGCACGGGGGCGAAGGCGGGACCCAGACGCTGCGTGTGCGGCAGTGTGAGCGCGCGGTCTGGGCCCTGCTATGCAGCGTCTCAGAGCTCCCTCTCGCCATCCGTGCAAGGCCTGGTCCTACGCGCCTCGCAGAGGGCCCTTTCTGAGAGCGGGGAACCGTGGAGCTCTGCGCTCAGGGAAGCTAGCTGACCTCCGCGCGCAGAGCACGGATCGCCAGCACCCGCGCCGGGCTGGGTTCTTGCTGAGTGCTTGCAGTTTTAGTCTGTGATGTGTCAGTTCCCGCGGAAGGTCTGCACAGAGGGGTGAACGCAGGGAAGCTTTCAGCGG
This sequence comes from Ailuropoda melanoleuca, assembly GCF_002007445.2. Lineage (NCBI taxonomy): Eukaryota > Metazoa > Chordata > Mammalia > Carnivora > Ursidae > Ailuropoda > Ailuropoda melanoleuca. The sequence continues at coordinate 1,921,521 of NC_048229.1, forward strand.
CAGTTCGCGGGAGGGACGCCAGGTGGCAGCATTGTACCGCCGCCCTGCGCAGGAGCCCCCCCTTGCCGCCCTCCAGCCTCCTCCCGGGCTCTCCACTGTGCCGGACCTGCGACCCCAGCTCTTGCAGGCGCAGTCCTCCCCCTGCTCTCCCGTCTCTCTGCGACCCCTCTCTGCGACCCCGGCCCAGAGCCCTTTGTTTCAGGGCCTGAAGACCCAGACACGAGGACACTTTGTCGATCTAGAATGCTCTGATGATTTTTTCTTATGGCCCCAAACCCAGCCAGCCCCTGATCCCACGCGACCGAAGACGGCCGTGTCTGTTGGGGGCTTCTTAGGCTGTGATCACACCCGGCCTCGCGCTCCTCAGCCTTGATCCGCACAGCAGAAGCTGTCAGACCGCTCTGCTCGTGAATGTTCCCAGGGTTCGCCCCACGCCCTTCCTAAGGGGCTGACCACGCTGTGGGGCGAACAGCGATGGTGACTTGCATGTGTCCACGTGGCTGGGCTTTGGTGCCCAGCCGTTTGGAGGAACGCGAGCCCGGACATGAAGGTGTTTTACAGATGTGGTGAGTATTTACCATCAGTCAACTGTAAGTAAAGGGCACTCCCCTCCATCCTGTGGTGGGCTTCACCCAAGTCCTCTGAAGGCCTTGCAAGCAAAAACTGAGGCTTCCCAAGAGAGAATCCTGACTCAAGACTGCAACATACAGATCCCACCAGAGTTTCCAGCCTGCTGGCCTGCCCTACAGATCTCGGACCTGTCCACCCTGCAATCAGATGAACCAATTCCTCTCTCTACATATATATATACACTTCTTTGTATCTGGTATATAATATGCACATTATATCCGAGGTATCCATACAATCCGTATTATGTATATGTATCCGATATGTACCAGAGACACACGTGTATATATTATATATGTATCCTATTGGCTCTGTCTCTCTGGAGAACCCGGACTGATGCAGGCATGTTGTCATATACCCGCAAGGAACCTGGGGCTCGAGGACACTGTAACCAGTGCCCTTTGCCACTTTGCAGAACTGCCCTTGTAGTTTTGAAACACGATATTTCACTTTAAACCTGCACGTACGAGATTTTTGCACAAGTTTGGGATTTTTTTTTAGTATACACTGTGCATGGGCGGTTAGAGACGGATGGAAAAGTCGCTCGCGCGGGGGCCGTTTGTGTGGGCAGGAGCGAGAGGCGCACCTGGCCTGGTGGTGGACGGAAACAGCAGCTGTAACAAGTGGGCCCTGTGTTTCTAGGGCTCCTCCTGGAGGCGCTCACTGTGCAGCTCACATCAGTGGAAACAGCAGGTGCATGGACAGCAGGCCCTGGAAAGAAGGTGGAGAAGCAGCAATGGTCCCTGGATGCACCGGCCTATTTCCCAGGGAAGATCCCGACCCCACAGGGGGCTGGGCGGGGCTGTTGCCAGCTGGGCTGGTCTGGGAGGAGGGTAGGGGGTCCTTGGGCTGGTTATGCCTGTGCATCTCCCAGGAATTCCTATTTCTCTTCATTAGTCATTTCCTCTTTCCCCTCGAACAGAAGTTCTGCACTGGGACAGGGCTTTCATCACTGTGTTTCCTGCCTCGGGAGCCGGCGTTCCGAACAGAACAGTTCTTCCCTAAAAATATGTGTGAGGGAGGTGGGCCGAGGCATCGGAAGGGCTGTGGGGGGGAGCCTAATGTTTTCTTTCTATGCTTCTGTATTATTGGAAAATTTTGCCAGCGTTTCTCCAGGAATGAAAGAGTAACCAATTCCGAATACTTTGCAAGAAGCATCTTCCATATCTTGGATCAACGCTTTGTTGATGTGTTTTAAATCCTGCCAAATACATCGTCTTACAGAATAAGCAGTAAGATCAAATCAAGTGTGTTGTCTGTTTAGGGAACTGTGGCCAAAGGGGCTCTCCGTGGCTGTGGCAGCTCCCTGAACAACTGTACGAACTTTACAGAGACGTCTCACCTCTTTTAACGATGTTCAGGATGTCTCTCCCCACTTGGTCCTTTGTGCTCCCACCATCCTTCCGGTTCCTCCCTTTCCTGTGACCCAGAGCAGGGCAGACCAACCCTGAGGGTCCCGGGGGCCCCCGCAGCCTCCTTCCTCCTCTCTCCCAGAAGAAACGGCAATCGGCTGGTGTCCTAGGCTTTGGGGGGAGGCGGGCGAATGCTGGTCTGCAGCCCATTTCTGCAAAGCCCTATTTATCTTACACAGATGCAGGAAGTTAAATTTTGATGATGTGCTTAGCTGGGAAGGAGAGTGTAGGAGATGATCTCCATCCCACAAAAAGGGAGAAAATGAAGCATTATTACCTCGAGAAAGGCATCTGATTGGGCTGTCTTCGGAAATCAAATGCTGTTGCCAAGTTATGTAAAGCCCGGTGTGCGGGAGCTGAGAACGCGGATGAGCTGTTCATCCAAGCTTTCGGCCAGAGGACGTCACCGGCTCCCCCTGCCCTGGAAACAGACGCCGCCGACCACAGCTGCACCGGTGGGGGTGGGCCGAACGGACACCTGAGGGGCCCCAGAAGGGACCCGCGGGCCTTCAGAGTGGCGCCCGGGACCCCGCGGGGGCTCTGTGTGGTCTGTGCTGGTGGAGCCTGCTCGTGGCTCCCCGGGGGCGGGCCCTCGGTTCCCTCTGTGTCCTGCGTCCTACCGCTCGTGGCTTCTCCAGTTTCAAAGGCAGAAGCCCAGTCAAACTGGGGGAGGCGGGAGGCAGTACTGGGCACACCTACCTGGAAACGTCCGGGGCTGGAGGTGAGGCTGGGCTGTGGAGAGCTGTCAGAAGTCTCTGTGGGCTTCAGTCCAGGGCCACACAGTTCCGAGGCCACCTCCGTGGCCAGGAGGACGGACACGCCTGGGGACAAGCCTGGATCCCACACTCACTTCCAGGGCCTCCCTGCCCACTCATACCACGAGTGTGGGCATTGCTTCCTGCAGGGAACCCGGGGTGCTCTGATTTCATATATAAAATGGGTTGATGAGGACACCCTGCAGTTTATCTTCCCATCTGGAACATTTCTGACAGGCAAAGGGGGAGCTCTTAATAAGGACACTGGGCCGACACGATAAAGGGGTCACCCAGGCAGATAGGTGAAGTGCACATTGCAACTGCACCGAATTCACAAGATCGCTGCCAGGGATGAGGTAATTGTCCGTGGAGAGGGTTTAGCAAATGGCACGGGACGCAGCAGGTGTTCAAAAACGCTTTGAAAGCAGTGTTAGCAGGAGTTCTGGGTTTCTGAGCCCGGCGAGGTGGGGGTGGGGGTGCCCGGGATGCCTGGGCATGCATGACGGCCCCTGGTACAGATTGGGGGGCTGATAGCGAATTCTCCCGATTCTTACATGCCCAGGAGCAGTTTCACTCCCAAGGTGACTCTAGACACGATGCTCCAGTGGAGCGAGCAACTTGGTTTCCCTTCCTAATCGTCTCTAAAACAGTCCCCTGGTCTGGCTGTGCAGTGTCAGCCTGGGATTGTCCTGGAGCGGAGTCACTCTGCGGCGTTCTTGTTTCTCTCCGTGCATGTGAATGTGGGGGGCTGAGCAGCCCCAGAGGCGTCCCTCGGTCTGAATGGTGCAGCCTACGGCCCTCGGCTGACCCAGCGCTGGGAACTGGGTCTGCTGCACGCACAGGATCTCACGCCACTCCTCGAATTTGTCACATTCTTGGAGATGTACCACGAGGACGATTTCCCTGTGCATAAAATTATACAGTAGATATTACAGCTGTTTCCATGTTCTGAATTGAGAACATTGTTACAGAGAGAAACTTAGAGAGGCATCTGTGCCTGCTCTGTGTGTTAAATAAACTTTCCCGCAGACTAAGTGAAAGGTGCGCACGTTTGAGCCACGTCATCGGCACGAGGCCAACACACGGATCGAACCAGCACCGAGGACCCGCGGTGACCTGCATCGGCCATCTGTTTTGTGGACACTGATGGAAAGGCGGAGGCCAGTGACACACGCGCTGTCAGCCAGCAACGATTCGGAGGTGTTTAGTCTATAAGATGCTGGTGCTCTCCCTCCTCGCCATCCCTTGTTGCCACCTGTGGGATGTCTTGATTGGAAAGACACCCGGCAGACGGAGGTTACTGTTTGCAGGGACTGGATGTCCCGCAGCGAGGAAGTGGACGCAGCCGGGTCTCAGAGAAACTGCAACCAAGGACTTCTTACCCCATAGGACAGATTTAGTTTTCGGTTGCTTTTCCTCGTCTTTGCTTTGTGAGCTGTGTGTCAGCTTTATTAGTCATTCTTTCTGCATTCCCAATTTCTCCACGTGGTTATCAACTGTTTCTATGACTAAGAGCTTAAAACTTCAGTCATGCCGAGACAAATAAACTGGATTTTCTTCCCTTTGAGTATAAAAGTTTGTGGGAGAGGGTTTGTTGGCATAGCCACACCCAGGTGCCCATGTGTGTTCACGTACGAACACGTCAGCTCCCGTGGAAGCCAAACTCAGTGGCAGGGAGGGACAGGAAGCTTCCAGAAAGGGGTTTATCTTCCAAAAGGAGTCCCTGTTCTTAGGCAAAGGGGACTGCTAAGTAGACAGAAATATATCCACACAGCCCCTTCTGTTGGTAGAGTGGTTGTCTGGTTTCCCAGCACCCACTTCCTCGTCTCCAGGCGGGAGGGATTAGAACCGACCTCTCCCCCCCCCGTTCCCCGCCCTCAGGTCATGTGTATTGGGGAGAGGAGCCCCTACCCCTGGTGCAGGGGTGGTCACATGACTCAGATCCCATCAATCAGAGCATCTTTTCCCCTAAGGGTAGTGATCGGTTGGGGATAAGCATGTAATCATCTAGAAGCAAGGGCAGTGAATGAAATTATTTTGTTTTCATTTTGGGGTTTTTCTGGTACTGTTGAAAAAGAAGTACACTCATGGTCCTCTGCACGCCTCACACAGCTCCCTCCAGACTTGCCCTGTCTGGCTTTGGCTCTGAGCTGCTGCCTGCCCTCTTGCTGCCACAGGCAGCCTTAGGAGGAAGCCCGCACGGGGACAGGAAGGCTGTATGATGTGCAGAGATGGAGTCCATGTGGCCTAGTGGGAGCCCCTGGATCAAGAGGTTCCTGACGCCCGTGTATCCACGGAATTTTCAGTCAATTGACGTCTAAAGAAGTTGGAGCTGTTTCTAATTATTGTAACTACAATAATTCTAGCGATGGTTCCATTTTTTAAAAAAGATTTATAATTAAACTTACATATTAAGCACCTGCTGTGTGCCTGGCTCTGCACGTGTATAATCTCACCGGATCCACACACTAATTGTGTGTTGCTTTATTTTATCTCTCAGTCTATGACATAATGGGGCTCAGAGAAGTCAAGTCCTTCTATGTGCTCAGTCTCCAATTTTTTCCCCATCCAAACAGCTCCACCATGCATATCTGCTACCTCCAGTCCATATATGTCTAATTTTTCTTCATTCTGAGATATCTTTCAGGAAATGTCTCCTGTTTACTACACAGCATGGACCAGGCATAGGAGAGGGCAGGTGGTGGGGACTCGGCTTTCTTTGTGCCCTGAGCGTGGTTTCAGCTATTTATTAAAGCGCCATTCAAAGGGGGCATGTGGGCAATGCCCGTCAGTCCCTCTCAAGGTCCCATCAGAGAGATGCTCTCTGGACCAGGCTGTAGCCGTTAGCGACACCATTGCCGCTGTTGTACCGTGTCTGGGTACAGCCAGGAAAGAAGCAGGAGGGGAATTGTCGTGCTCTCCTTCCTCCCAGACAGTCTGCCTCCTGGACAGAACCTACCGGGAGGGGCTGGTATGAAAGCTGGAAACGCAGTGCTGGGATTCCTGAGCCTCGATGGTGGGTCATGGAGCACAGAGGGTGGGAACGGGGCTGAGACCAAAGGGGTGAGCACCCTGCATCCTACTCCACCTGCACCCCCTTTATTTCTCCTTATTAATTTCTCATCTCATTTCCAGATGAGATTTTCCAGAGAGAACCTCCTAAAACCCAGAGACCAGGCAAGCACTCCTATTGCACAATCCTCAGTCAGCCTGTGCCTTCCCTGCCTGACTCAGCATTCCCAATGGCTTTCATTTGGGTCATCTATTTATCTCTTGTAGTTTAATTTAATAACAGGTGTTTTTTTTCAGTTGAAAGGAACAGGCCAGTCTGTTTAAGAAAAGGAAGAAAGTTTCAGGTCAGTAAAAAAAAAAAATCACAATTTTCTTCTGACTCAGCATAGCCTTGATCATTTTATGCCAGTTATATATCAATTCAAGCACAGCTTTACGAACCTTGACATCATATGAAAGTACTCTGGGTGTTTTACCAAATGAAGCATTATTGCATTGCAATGTTTTAGATATAGAGGGATAAATGCATATTGATAACTGTGGAGCCATTCCAAGGGAATGAAGATGATAATGATGATGGTGGTGATGATGGTGGTGGTGATGGTGGTGGTGATGATGATGGTGGTGATGGTGGTGGTGATGATGGTGGTGATGATGGTGGTGATGATGGTGGTGGTGATGATGGTGGTGATGATGGTGGTGATGATGGTGGTGGTGATGATGGTGGTGATGGTGGTGGTGATGATGGTGGTGATGGTGATGGTGGTGATGGTGATGAGTGTCAGCAACCAACCTTCTCCCAGTGCTGCACTGAAGATCACTAAGTGCCCCAGATACCTACCCTCTCCCCTCCATATACACCCTTAGGTCCTATAGATCAATAAGGGTAATTCTTATCCCTTAGACCCATCTACTCCATTGCAAAATTTCGAACACTTTCATGTCCTCTGCCTCCAAGATGAAGAAATGGAGACATAGTGAAGTTCTCAGGGTCACAGAAATGGCAAATAGGAGCAATGGTTCTGGAGCCCAGTTGTCCAGAACCCCAGTCCAAGTCCCTTCTTGTGATACAATGCTACTGTGTCCTTGTGCTTTTACCCATTCTCTGAAACCATTTTCTGAGTGTCTGTGTGGATATACTAGGATTCCTTCCAGCCCCAGATCCCAGGATCAGACTCCTGCTTATACAGAGGTCTTTTCTGGGCTTATTTCTGGCCATAGCCTAAGGTGTATCTGACCTGGTCCAAAAAGGAGCCAAGAGCTCACCAAGAACAGTGTTTGCAATTGGCTTCAGGATTCAAACTCCAAATTGTGAGCATCCCACATGCAGGAAGACACATGTGGGTTTCCCCTGTAGCTTTTTGAAAAAGTAGAAAACGTACATTTCTATGGATATCTGCACTTCTTTTAACACAGCACTTTTCATTTTATTGTTTCTAATCAGAAGCAAAATGTTAAGGTCCAATGCGACTCCCAGGCTCTGACAATCTAAATGCCAGCAGTGACAAATGGCTCTTTGGTTCTATGGTATTTCCAGTGCATCTGTCAAAGCCATTATGCTTTCATAATGGCCGGGAATATTCATCTTTGGAGGAAGAGTGCAATCATTCCAGCCTCTGAATTATGAAAAGTGACAATTTTTCTCCTGTGATTTGTCATCTTGCAGTGTGACACACACAGGCACATGGTTGACTAGTTTATAAAATAAGAAGAAATCACTCAAAAATCTGCGTTGCTATCTTCCAGGCTGCCTTCCTCTGAGGACTTCCTGCTCGTCACAGTGAGATTAACTCAAGAGGCCGGACTGGGTCCAATCCCAGCTGAGAGGAGGGAGGACAGCTTGTAGCTGGACCATACTTGGAAAGCCTGAGATTCCCAGCTGCTAACCAGGATGCAGACCCAAGTCTTTCAGGTTGCTGACCTTTCCACTCTGTGATTCTGATGACCTTGTCCGGCTTTGCATTAGTGATGGAAATTAATGATTTACATTTTACCCCCCTGGAGACTTTGAGCGCGTGAACGAAATTGGAATTCAAAATGGAAATTTGTGGGCAATAATTGGTATTTTAAAAAACAATAATATAATTCATTCTTCTGCCTAAATATTCTCTCTCCTCCGTTGTAGATCTTGCCCCCGACACCGCCAGGAGCAGGCATAGTCATAGAGGTTTCTTCAGCCAGTGAAATCCTAGTGGAATGATTCGTGCCACATCCAGGGAGAAATTCTGAGAGCCGTGCTGCGGCTCTGTCATGCTCTCTTGGCCCTTGGAAGCTGCTGCTTCCATCTGAATCCTAGAGCAAGGAGCACGGGTGTAGACTGAGCTGACTCATAAGGCACTTGTAATATGAAGATGGAATTAATATTTTTCATCAGGTTTCATGTTACCTGTTAGTGCAGCACAACTTAGCTTGAACTGAGTGTTACTAACTCAGATAACTGTCATTTCCAGCCGTACTTTCCAACAACAACACAAAAATAACCAGACATGCTGTAGAGTGACTCCAGTTTGAGAGACTGACATACCCTTTACCTCCAATTGTTTTGTCTGTCTCTTCAGCTTGTGGGACCTCGATGTAGTCTGGGAGGTACAAGAAGGGACATGAATGCCCCAGTATTAGTTGCAATCCTTTTGTCCAGCAAGCAACCTGACTTCAGCTTGCAACTCAAAATAGATAATGTAAAAATATATGTATCTTTCTCAAAATGAGTGTGTATGTTTTTGCAATCATTTTCCAGATCAAATCTTACGTTTCCATTATAAGACCAAAAACAATTCTAGCAGGTAGTTAAGGAAACATTTGTCTAAATGTCTGTCCTGGATTCTTTGTGTTAACATTAATAAATAGCTCAAATCTGGATCATCTCAGTCTTTCTGCTGGAAGCTGTGAGGTCTGTTTATAATTCAGCTCTGATGGAAATCGACATACTTTACGTTGTCATCACTCGTGAGCCTTGCAGACAAGCCCGTATTCATCCTCTTCCTCACCTGCCCAGGCTTCAGAGGGAACTCCCTGAACTCATCTTGCTCCAGGAAAACACGAGCCTCCTGGCAGATTTTTCCCTCACACCTTCACCCTCCACCCAAGACCTGTCCTGGCCAGATGAGGAAGAGGAACCACCACTATTGCTGTATCTGAGAACATCACTTTGGTCACTTAAAAAATTCCAAAAGTTAAACTTTAAGAGACAAAGAACCCTAGGAATGTGTCTCTATTATTCATTCTGTTGTAATAACCCCACTTCACCTAAGGTGATGGGTGACATTCTCACTCTCTGAAAAAGTGAAAGTCTCAGGGAAAACAAGAAAAAGAGTTCAAAATATTATCCTGCAACGTAAACATCTATCAGCTATGTTATCTCCCCTTCATGCAACACAGCCTGGCTGGGTGATACCTGAAAATATATATTTTGCCTCCCTAAAATATCTTGAAGTTAATGATGTCCTAAGACAGGAATCAATAATTTGTGAGATGAGACCTGTTTTTGTAAATAAGGTTTTACTGGAAGCCAGCCATGTGCGTTGGTTTCTCCAATGCCTAAGGCCGCTCTTATGTGATGGTGGCCAAACTGGGTAGTTGTGGCAGAGACCTATGGCTTATCCTTTACAGAAAAAGTTGGCTGGCTTCTGCCTCGGAAGCAACATCGCTTGCTGGTTTCTCTACTTGAGGCAGAAGACGGCCGCTGCGTGTCGCAGACCAGGACACCCTGCACAGCCTCTGCCCCGGAATTCAGCTGGCCTCCATTGGGTTGTGGTTCGCTCCCTGTCATTGCAAATATCAAAATTTCTCCATCATCTGTGCAACAAATAGGCTGGAGAGATGAGGCCAGGGTCAGTCATTTATTGGCTTATTAGGCTCTTCAGGGGGAAAACGTTTGGTACTTTCTGTTCTCTCAAGAGCCTTATGATTTCTGTAGAGCTTTTTATCATCATTCGGATGACCTTCACTGTGGCACCGAGGAGGCCCCTCTTAATACTCTTTTCTCGAAAGGGTGGCTAAAGCAAAGATATTGTGGTTGCAAGAAGAAACTACATCAGCAACTTTGTCTTTAGTAGAAAAATGGGAAAGGGGGCAGGTGGGCGGGAGGATGTGAGCCCAGTGTAGTTAGGACATTGTAACTGTTAATCAAAATTGTCCTCTTACCAACACGGCCACCCATACCCTCCCTCTCACCCTCACCCTCCCCCAACATGGCCAACCATACCCTCCCCCTCCCCCAACACGACTGCCCATACCCTCCCCATCACCATCATGGCCACCCATTCCCCCCAACCCAACATGGTCCCTCATAGCCTCCTCTTGGTCACCCACATGACCACCCATACCTCCCCCTTCACAAACATGGCACCATGAAAAAAGTGTTGACTTCACAGAGTCCTCGCCACTCTCACGTCTATACAACCAGTGCCACTCTTATATTTTGATTGGATCTGCCAATATCGCACAAATCATGTTTGCTGTTCAGCATGTTTTCACAGTGGGCAAAGCCGGCAAATACCACTCACAAAGCTGAGGTTTGAACTGGTTGGGTCACTGAATGGAGACATCCCACCCTGGTCATATACATAATGACTTCATGGCCTTTCTCTCCCCACCCCTCACCCTTTCACCTGGTTGCGCTGGAAACCAAGTCATCCTTGTCTCTGGTTTGGCGACTCAACAGGTTACATCCATGGTCTAATCCTGTACCCCTAAAGTTTAACTGGGCAAACCTGCTTGGAACCTAACCTATGTTTGGAAGAGATAGTGGCATTTGACATGGAGTTTGACCTCCCGGTTCACATAGATTCCAGGAGTCCTAGAGGTGACTTGGTGGCCCACTCCAAGGAAACCAAAGTGGCTCTTTCTGTGAACTAGTCTCTGGATTCTTTCTAGTTTCCCTTTCGATTTTTTTTTTCTAATTCCCTCATTCCCCTCATGCCTGTGTTTATACCGTATAAAGTACAGGACAATGTCCCCTATACTGATCTCTTTTTCTTCATGGTATTTTCTTCCCTTTTGCTCTTGGTCTTTGTCTCCATCTTGTTAGAGGGTCTATGCATGTGACATTGATTCAGAGAAGATGCTGTAGCAGAAAAAATTAATTTGAGGCTTAGAACCTGGGCTCTGAGGGGAATCGGTGTGTAAAATAGAGACAATGAATTACATTCAGAGTTCCTTTTAGAATACTAGAACAGAAATGTTTCCCTGGGATAGAGCAGAGGGACTGAGAAGGGAGAAAGGGATGTGACAAGGGGGATGGAGCTGGAAGAAGCTCAGCCAACGGCACCTTGCAGGTGGCGCTGGGAACAGCATCCTCAGGCCACCTATCTCAGCCAGGTGGCACAACAAAGCTGTCCTTCCTCCAGTCCATCACTCATTGGCCATTCAACAATAATGACATCTGTCTGTCTTCAAGACGGCTCAATTTTGGGCACAGGCAACTCCCAGGACGCAGATATGCCCTCAGAGAAGGAGGGTGGGGTCCTGGACATTCGGCAAGAAGGTGTTATGGAGGGACCTGTACTAGGGGTGCTGACCTGGTGGCAAGTGTAGCCATGACCCTTCACACCCTCGGAGAGGTAGGTATCACAGTGAGGGGAGAGCTGAATGTCACATAAGCATGTCCCTTCAGCCCAGCCTCGTCCAAACCTACCCTGAGATGCAGAGGTCCAATCAGCCGGGCTTCATTCTGTCGAAGTCTCAAACTTACAGCTTCTGGGCTGAATAAGACAAGGAGACATAATTAGTTTGGACTGCACTGTATTTTCACATTCGTAATTCATTTTCAGCATTTGAAAAATTGTAAGTTCTCATATAACCATCCCAATCTCTGACTTCTATAAAAAACGGGCCCGTCAGATAGCCCGTGGCTTGTGTCCCTGAAGGGCAGTGGTGGCCTGGGCTGTGGACAGCCTGCCCCACAGACAGAGCACCTGGCTTCATGCGTTATTATCCTAAACCTCTGGGTGCCCTCCGTTACGGTGTTTCCTTGTCTCTGTAGACATCCGGGTTTGCAGTTGTGAAAACGTTCGAGGATGACGTCCTGCCCTTGTTATTCCTCGTGCCATCAATACAGCTAACTGCCTGTCGTGTTGGCTCCAAATAAACCGATCAGCAGATTGGACCAGGACGAAGGAATTCCGTGGCCTTCAGGCTCCCTTTCCGAGGCCTTCAGGCTCCCTTTCCGTGGCCTTCAGGCTCCTTGGGTGGCCTTCAGGGCTCCCTTTCCGTGGCCTTCAGGCTCCCTTTCCGTGGCCTTCGGGCTCCCTTTCCGTGGCCTTCAGGCTCCCTTTCTGTGGTCTTCAGGCTCCCTTTCCGTGGCCTTCGGGCTCCCTTTCCGTGGCCTTCAGGCTCCCTTTCCGTGGCACACCTTTCCTTTCTTCTACTTGAGGTTCTCAAAGGTCAGTTGAAGATTCTCCTCTCCCACTTTTTTCTCTTCTGCTTTTAATTTTCATCCCAAATAATCCCCACCTAGATGCAACCCCTTCCACATTTTGCCATATTTCCTCCTTTCTCACTCCCAATTTGTTGACCTTGAACCATGTACATGAAGGTCAACTGCAACGGGGGACACAGGATACTTCAATTCTCAATCCTTAGGCAGGCATCTCCTAAGGCTGTGATGGATATCTCCAAATCAACCTCCAGCCCTTCCCTCCTGGCAAGCTTGAGATCCCCACGTTCAAGCTAGTTTTCCTAAGTAGCGAATGGCTGCAAAACTTGGCAGCTTGAAACAAAACTGTTCTATTGCACTCATGGGTTCTGTGGACCGGGGATTCAGACTGGGTGCCATGGAGATTGCTTTTCTCTGCTCCATGACGTCTGGGCCTCACATGGGAAGACTCCAAGCCTGGCTGCTGGGGTACCTTGAAGGCTTGTTCACTGTCATGCCTGGCGCCTTGAAGATTGAAGTGCCCACCCAGCGCTCCCCCACAACATGGTGGCCGGGAGTCAATGGATTTCTCACATGGAGGCTCGGGGCTCCAAGCATGAGTATTTCAACGTATTGCCTTTTGTGACACCCAGGGTGTAAAATCACGAGGTGTCACCTCCACTCCACGATGGCAAGTCCAGCTGAATCCCAGAGATGGAGATAGTCTCCTTGTGCTGGAGTGGCAAGGACGTTTCGTAGAAGACCGTGTGGGAGGGCAACATGACGAGGCCGTCTTCGGGAAGGACAGTCTGCCATGTCTCATCCCTGGGACCGGCCAATGCCCTGGAGATCTGCTTATCAGGTCGTCACGTTCTATATTTTCCTGTCTCTTCTTAGCTTTTCGGGGAGGGCCATTTTCCTTCTTCCTCATGCAGTAAAACCCTTCTCCCACGAGCTCCCCTTTCCCCCCTCCCCTTCTCTCTCACACACCCCTTTGCAGAGCTCTTTCACTGCCCGAACAGGTAAGCCCTCCCTGATGTGTTTCACCTCCATCTTCTTCCATTAACCGATGATGGTAGTGTCTGAGGCATCCCGACGGGACCCCACCCCCTAAGCAGCTGTTAACCCCCAGCTCTCCTGTGTGTGGTGAAATGCTAGTAAAATAAACATGCAACACACAGTCTACCCCCAGTGGGCGCCCCTGTTCTTGCAGGACCCTCCCCGAGTAATTCTCCCTGCGTAACTACCCACCCGATTAGAGTCGATTTGGTGCTAGCCGTCAGCGAGATTTCCTGTAGGCAGATTTCCTAATAGGATTCAAGACTTTGGAAGTAAACACATTTACAAACGACAACCACTATATGGGCAGGCGAATCTCCCACTGGTGATTAATAAAGAATTTCCACGCACTGCGTTTCTAAAGAGTTAGTGTTCTGGAATAGACAGCAGCGGCTTAATTAAGCGTACAGCATCAGAGCTACTAACGACCTCGAGGGGAGGCTGCTGTCCTGTTCTCCACGATGGAGCGAGCACTTCAAGTTTGTGCAGCTTTTGTCTGACAGCATTTCAGCTCATTGGCTTCATGGGGTCCCCTGGCCCCACCATTAACTTGCCCACACTGTAGATTTTTCAAAAACACCCAAGAAATCCCACATACATGGGGGGGCGGGCGGGTTGTGGAGTCCTTGGTGTTTCTTGGTCCAGATGAGGATATTTTCAAGGTGACCCTATGGAGAACAGGCAAGGAAACTATAAAGTGATAGTTTCATTACCATGAACTCGAAATGCTGTAGGATTGGTAACCAGGGAACACTCCGGAAGGTGGCATCCTGCTGGGGAAGCAGAATATTTGTTTCAGGAGTTCTTGCAAAACAAGGAGAGATTTGGCAAAATGCAGTGAGTGAAGAGTCTGCGTTCCGTGTCCGGAATGTGGCAACGCGCAGGAACAGCTAGAGATGGTGACACTCACGACAGGAAAAGGAGATCAGCCTGAACTAAAGGAAGCCTGGCCAAGAGGAGATTAAGACTCACTCCTTTGTGCCTGCATATTCATTCATTCACTCACTCATTCATTCATCTGCATCTCTGGGCCCAGCAGACCTCCAACCAGAGCCGCCTCTCCTGGAACTGGAGGCCGCGGCCACTAGACGGAGCATCCTGCTTCTGTCACGTGTGGGTCCGGCGTGCAGCTGCCATCTCCTTCAGGAGGTCACGGGCCTGGCTTAGACCACCACCTCCTCCCCACAAAGCAACACAAGCCGCGTTTCTGTCTCTGCCGCTGCCTTCCTCTTCGGAGTGTGGTTTCTCGAAAAGCAGGAAGGAAACAGAAATAGGAACAGAAACAGGAAGAGATGTTTGCGTCTTTCTCTTTGTCTTGCCGAGTCCACGTGGAGCCTCTCCCCAGCATCCCCAGACCCACAGGCAATTCCGGTGACTTCCTTAGGGGCTGGAAGACTTCCTTCTGCCTTCTGGGGACCACTTTTAAGAACATCTCCAGCTTCCTTGTCTCAATAGCAATTCTTTTTTTTTTTTTTAAGATTTAATTTATTTATTTGACAGAGATAGAGACAGCCAGCAGGAGAGGGAACACAAGCAAGGGAGTGGGAGAGGAAGAAGCAGGCTCCCAGCGGAGAAGCCCGATGTGGGGCTAGATCCCAGGAACCTAGGACCACGCCCTGAGCCAAAGGCAGATGCTTAATGACTGAGCCACCCACGCCCCTCAACAGCAATTCTGACCTCAACACTGATGTGCGGGGTTTCCCGCATCACCCACGGTTGTTCCCACACCAGCTGTCCTCCAGCGGAACTCCGTCCTGACCCTGTCCACCCGGCGATGGCATTGATCCCCCAGGCTAGGGGCTCGGTTCCCCAGGACTGCCCCCCTTGCAGGTGCCCGTGGCAGGTGCAGGCTGTCCCCTGGGCTTCTGACCCCACTGGCTGTGGATCGGAGGTTCCCATGCCCCCTTGTCGGTTTAATTAATTTGCTAGAGCAGCTCGCAGGACTCAGAGAAACCTTTACTGACGAGGGTAAAGGGTGTACCTCAGGGACATCCAGATGCAGGAGATGCCCAGGGAGGGGTGTGGGGAAGGGCGCGGGGCTTCATGTCCCCTCTGGGTGCCCCTCGCCCCGAATCTCCTTGGGCTCACCCACCTGCAATCTCTCTGAACCCCGTCCAATCACAGAGGCACGGCTGATTAAATTATTAGCCATTGGCAACTGAGTCAACCTCCAGCCCCTCTCCCCTCCCCCCGAGGTGGGGGGGGGAGGTACTGAGAGTTCCAACCCTCTAATCACTCGGTGGGCTCCCCTGGCAACCAGCCCCCACCAGCAGGTGCTTTCCAAAAGTCGCCTCGTTAACATAACAAGAGACACCTTTATTGCTCTCATTACAGGAAATTCCAAGGGTTTTTGGTGCTCCGTGCCAGAAATGGGGACAAAGACCAAACATGTATTTCTTGTTATAAATCACAATTATCACGGAGGGTCTTAAAGAACGTGCCGGGCAAGTTAACCGCCCAGCCTCAAGGTCGATATTGAATGTAGAGCCAACTCTTTGTCTTCCTTTGACGATCTTGGACATGGCCCACCCCTCAGAGAGCTTGTGAGGCTGGTGGGGGATTTTTGGAATCCAGGGGTGAGCCCTTTCCTTCGTTTCTAGGGAGATCCCACTTCGGTACATCTGCTGACCTCTCCCACAGCAGGTTCTTGTGGCTTCGGATCTCCAGTCCAAGCCTAATTTATTTATTCAGGCATGGCAAGCGGTGTGAAGACGTTTTCCTTTTCAGGAGCTCACAGACACCCCTGAGCCTCAGATCCCAGCTCTCGTGGGCTTGGAAGCAAGGCGCCGTTTGGAGGAGTGTCTCACCCTCCACACCCAGCCATAAGAACACTTTTCTGCAAATTTCGGGATATTCAGAGGGGGAAAAGAAAGTGATGGCTGTGTTTTCTCTCCTCCCAGTGACACGTTTCTCCCTCTGATCCCCGTCGTTCCATTTCCTAAGTCGGCGGAGCTGGAAGGACTTACAGGGGTGGCCGAGGCTGCAGAGAGCCGTTTTGCATCACAAAAGCAGAACCAGTCCCGCTGGCAAATGACCAAGGGAAGAAAAAATTCTCCCGTTGCCAAGGGGAATTGCTGGGAGCGTCAGGCTGTTGGCTGGAATGGAACCGGGGCTGTGTGTGGCCAGCGACACTCAGGGGTCCCCGACATTCCCTGGGCACCTGCCCGTACCCAGAGCCAGCGTGCCCCTCAGCGGCCGGTGGTCCTTCTAGTCAGCCCCGGCCTTCCCAGACCTGACCTCAATTTCCGCTCACCTGAGAAGGCAAAGGGGCTCCCTCACCCCCGGCTGTTGGCTCGACCCCACCTCTGTGGCCAGCGCGTGACTCAGTGAGGCCAAGGGACAGAAGAAGGCTGGCCTGTCGGGCACTGGGGGGCCAAGCACGCTGCCCCTTCCACAACTGGGTGAGGACACGCTGGTCTTGTCCCGCCTCATGAAGTAAACGTAAACCCAGCCACAAAGCTGTGCATTTTGCTAACTGAGGGATTAACTCCACAGGAGAGGCCCAGGAGCCTGCCAAATTCTGTGCATTTTGGCGGGACAAGCACCGGTGTGTAATTACTCCCAGAACCGAGCCCCGACGGAGCCTCCAGGAGACGTGCGGAAAGGACGACGGCAGCCGGAATTTCTCTTCTGTGGCCTCCGAAGAGGGAGCCGCAAAGACGAGTCAAGACTTCTAAAAACAGCAAAAAAGGAAGGACTCAAACATTAGTGATCCGCGTGGGCCTGCTGCGTGTCGGTCTGCTTATTCATTCCAGAAATCCGTTCGAGAAATGCTCCCTGAGCTCCAGGGTCTCTTCAGGGCTGCGGGGATCGCACTGAGCAGGACTGTCCTCTGCCGTAGGTTGTCCCAGCCAGAACCTGCTCCCTCCTGGAAGAAGGGGGACGGGAGCCGGGCGGACAGGGACCCGGAGACGTGAGCAGCCCTTGGGACCCGTTGTCTCCCTGTCTCTCCAGCTTCACCTCCGCCCCAGCCCCACCTGCACTTCCACTCCGATGCTTCAGACAACGGGGCGGACAAGGTATTGCACCTGGGATTTGCAGGGGAACAATAACGCTGCCTTCCTAACAAAGGCCACAGAGAGCTCTCCTTCCCAGGCAAAAAGACAATTCTATTTTTTGTGACCTTCTTTCTCTCCGTGCCTTTCCTCCCGGCCACACGAAGGCCTTGATTCATGTGGAGTCCCTGTCCTTCCAAGTAGCGAGGCCAGTAAGTCTGTCTGCCTCTCGCTTGCCGTTGCTTCCCGGGCCGTGGGGACCACGGTCTGTGTCCATCAGCATCCGTCCCAGCCCTGCTGGTGGCTACTTCCTAATTTTATCACGGTTTTTTTCTTGCTGAAGTTACCCCAAATCCGGTTCTTTGGTTTACAACCGAAGGACAGGACCGGTGGCCTTCTGGAGGCATAGCACAGCTTCCAGCCCTCGGAGGGCACCACAGCAGCGGGCTGCTCGAGGGGAGGGGACAAGCAGCCCCGTGCGTCTGGGGGACCCGCTGCGGTCCCGCAAGCGAGGGCGTGAACGTTGGCCTGACGGCACCTGGCGCTGGGGTGTGACGGTGCCCATGCTCCCGGACTCTCTCCGGGGTCTGAGATGCGCCTCTCACGCGGGCCCTCCAGCTCTTCTCCACACTTGGGCTTTACTTTGTAGTCCCTTTCTTTTCTTCCTTCTTTCCAAAATTGGGCAATTTTCAGCCATCCTTTCTGGAATGCTCTTGGCCTGACCCTTGACCGCTGGCCTCTGGGACGCAGTGACACGGACGCGGCATCTCTCGTCACAGTCTGAACGTGGCGCCTTCTGCTTTTTAATCGACTTCTCTGTGTCACTAGGTCATCCCTGTTGCCGCACTTCACGGGGGGCGTGGATTCCATCATCCGTCCCCTGCGCTCTGCTCTAGAGAACCCCTCGCTGAGTGTTTTATCTCCATTTTTACGTTGTTCGGCGCCAAATTTTCTGTTTCTCCTCCGTATCTTCCTCTTCCTTGCAGAGACTTTCTGTTCGTCGTTTGTGTAAATTGTGTTTGTGATCGAAGCCGTTTTACGAGGTCTGCTTTATAGTCCTGGTCACACAGCGTGTCCTCCACCTGTCGGCATCGATCGAGTTTGCTCCCATTCCAGTGGACTTTGTATTAAAACCCTGTCATTTCGGGTGTGACACGAGGCATGAAACTGGCTCCTTGGACACCAGGGGAGAGGGGCTCCTCGCTCCTGCGGGGCGGGGGCGGGGCGACTTCGGGGTCTCAGCCAGGCCTCCGCAGGCACCCAATGGCTAGGAGGGGGCGTCGGCTGCATTCCTGCTCCTCGGCTGGCCCCCCCTGATGTCCAGGCTCTCTGCTCGGCTCCAGCAGAGCCACGGGGACACCTCACTGCCCCCAGCGAGGCTGGACGTCGAGGCTCCTCCCCTGGCAGGGGCAGGCGTGAGGGCCCCCGTTTTCCGGGGCACGAGGCTGGGGCACAGTGATTGTGTGTGGGGTTTTCTATCTGAGAGTCTGCCCCTTTCCTGTTCTTCCTGTTCCTATGGCTAAAGAGCGCAGACTTTCGGGGGGTCTTTTTGTCTGTACCCGTTGGCCCCTTCGGCACCCGATGTGGGAGGCCCGAGGCAGAGAGGGAGCCCAGGGAGCCGGCCGTCCTGCTGCTCCCTGGGTCGTGAGGTCTGCCTTCTTCTCACGAGCACTCAGAATCTGCCAGCGTCCGTTTCACGTGCACGGTCGGTGGATGTTAGCCGTGCCTCGTGCAAGGCACAGGACAGAGCACATCTAATCTATCCCGAAACGCAAGTTTGGAATTCTAATGCTCGGGAAACAGCAGGTGGCTTGAGCAGTGCTCCGGGCGTCTCCCCGGCCTCGACCCCGCTTAGAGATTAGCACGGTACCCACTCTCCCCTCCTGCCTTGGGGCTCATTTCGTGCAATTTAGAAAAAGCAAATGCACGGTCTATGCTTGCCTTAGGGGGCTTTTAACCATTAGATGACTTTCCCAAACCTTCAGTAAATCTCTGATCCCAAATTAACTGCCTTGGGAGGCCACTCCAATTCCTGCCTTTTTTTTCCCCCCCAAACACTCCCGGTGTGGTGTTTGGCATTGGAATGGGAGCTCTCCTCACCGTCCCAGATCCGGGATGAGCTGCCCCTCACGCCACCAGTGGCTCCAGGAGTTTGAAAGCCTGCAGACTTCAGAAACAGCTGCCGCGGCGTTTCTGGCACCTGTAAATACGGTGGAAGGCCTCCAGCGACAGAACCTGCTGGAAGTCTCTCTGCTTCACAAGGTCTATTTTAAAAGCCAAAGGTGTTCCTTTGTTGAGTGCTTCTGTTTGCTTCTTCAGGAAAACTCCAAAACTGACAGTGTCCAGACGGGAAGGAGGCACAGACCACGTCCCCCCGGCGGGATTGCACCCAGCAAATCCTGGGGGAGAAGCTGCATGTCTCGTTCTTTTCTGGGTTACTTGTGCAGGTTGCATCAGTCGGGGCCCCAGGAGGAAGCAGAAGGTACATGAAGAGACGCCAGGCAGACCCGGGTGGACAGGATCCAGAGAAACCAGCAAGGGTGTGCGACCTGGCAGGGCTTTGGGGCTGCTGACGCTGGGGAGCCGTTCCTGTCCTGAGACCCGGCGGCAGGCGGGGACCTGGAGAGGGTGGCTCTACACACGGCCACCTGCCGGGGCTGTGGCCCGTGGTGGATGACCCAGGTGTCCCACAGTGACTCAGGACGGCTGTGGGCACGGGTACCCTGCGTCTACTCTCCCCCATCTGAGCACCGCTGGCCAGATGTCACAGGGAGCCACAGGCCATGAAGGCCATAGGTGCAGTTCATGCAGCGACAGAGCAGGGCAGACGAGAGAGGAAGGCAGACCTGGAGGGACAAAGGGAAGACGTCCAGCGCGGGGCCACAGGGAAGAAGCAACAGCAGGTGCTCCAAGCCTCTGGAAGTCACCGTGCCTCTGCCGTGGTAGCAGGTCATGAGGTCCTCTGAGGAAGGTGCCCGTACAGCCTGGACCCCAGTAGAGAAGGAAGGCCACTTACTCATGTAGCTGACTTCCTCCTGTCGTAGAGCTAACCCACAGCCGTCCTCTTGGAAGTCACGCCATATAAAATCACTAATTCCACTGCCTGGCATAAGGGAACACTTACTCTCACGGATTTTCTGGAAAGGAGAAAATGACTAAAATCACAGAAAGATGGATTTTAAATCTTGAGTGTGGCAATTACCCACTAGAGAGACAAGTAACCACCAAACAGCTCATTTCCAGGACATCCCTCTCCTTCCTCCGACTCCGACTTCGACCGCGGAATCCAGGAGCCCCACCTTTGCTGATGCAGAATGAGCTTCCAAGGACGCGAGGATCCCCCTGGATGTGAGTGATTATGTTCTCCCAAAACTCCGGCAGCTCTTCTTCAGAATGGGGGGGGACAGCCAGCTCCCCACTCCTGCACAGTACCTGCCGTGCCCACCAACCGCCCCCATGCCGCCAGCTCCATCCCTCTCCACTTTCTCACAGCCTCTGCTCCGCTCTTGCTGTCTTCACTCTTGTCCCCGGACTGTTCCATTTCCACGGCAGCCAGGCTGAGGCTGTTAGAGTGTAGCTCAGATCAGGGCATCTTCCCGGTGTCTTGCACCAAATGCAGGACAGAAGCCAAGGCCTGAGGATGACCTGAGCTGTGCGTGGCCCCATGTCACCTGCTGTCCCCCCCACTGAGAGCCTTCACTTTTGCTCGGAGATGCTCAGCCCAGGGCCACTTGTCCCCCAAGACACATTTTCCAATGTCTGAAGGTGCTGTTGTCACAAGGGAGGGGGCGATGCTACTGGACGCTGCTAACTGTCTTACCACACCTGGGACAGCCCCCCCACACAATGCTGCCAGGTCTGAGCAACCGGGCGTCCAGCTGAAGACCCCCTCCTCTGACCTCGGCGTAGCATCGTACGCATGAGCTCCAAGTTTTCACCTGTGTGTCATCTCACGAAGCCCTTCCCTGGCCATCTTCTCTTCACTGTGCTGTACCCTCCTGTCATGCTCACTGTCCCCCTCCACTGTAGTTTCTGAATGACACACATCACCTCTGAACACACGATGACGTCTTGTTAGCGATGCCATTTCCATCCCACGGGACGTCAATTTCTGTCCCCTCTGCACTCCCGCCTCCCAGGTGTACAGTAGGCACTCGGTAATCATTTCCTGGGTGGATAAAATATATTTCTAAGCAGGGTTCTTTGGCACCTGTATCTCCACTTTTTATTTCTAGAATAAAATATGAGGTTCGCTTTTGTCTGTCCGAAAACACAGATTGAGTGTTACCCCCTGACCAAACGAAGAAACAATGTGCCCCATCCAGGAGCAGCAAACAGGATCCCTACCCCTACAGCGAACAGGACAACGGGTACTCTCTTTTAAGACCATTTTCCTTTTGCATCCTCCTTAACCTTTTTCAGAAAACAAAATAAAGTCACAAGCCTGAGCGCCTGCGTCATGGAAGATATTAACTTTCCCTTCCGTTTGTTCTCAGGCTCTTGTCCTGCTCTGCAATATCTCAAAGCGAACAGGACAGACTACCTTTGATATTTCAGGTGGAGGAGCTCTGTCAGTTTGTAAATAAGAAGAGGCCGATGTTTTCCTTCTTTCTTTTAAAGTCTGAGGACCCATCTTCTTGAGGACACCCAACTTCAGGGCTTCTCTCTGGTCAGCACAACACACTGGCCGCGAGCCTCTGCAGAGCGTGAAATAATAATAGGTCAGCAATACCTCTCTCTTTCACTATTGTGGTGCTCTCTTCTCCTCCAATTTCTAGACAAATGCACACAAGAATACATTCCCAAAAGGCTGGGATTCCATTTATATCTAGCTCATCCATTATTGGCATAATCTATATTTCAAAAAGTAATTTATTGCCCCTCTGAAGGAAGTTCAATATTTGAAATCAGTTATCACACAAGGAATAAAATAAAAGTTTGAAGACAATTTAACCTTTCCAGTACCTGGCAGTCCAGCCAAGGCAATTAAGGAGCGTCTTGCAGATGGGAGCTGAACTCGCAGTAATTGAACGGATCTCATCCCAAGCTTCCCTGACCGAGACATTACCTTAATGTCCAATTTCCTATCGTAGGCTGTGGATCCCAGCCTGTGCTCCCGCACGTTGCTGCAGCTCGGGCTCGTTTCCAAGAGACGCTCTGAGCGGGGCATCTAGTCTAGACATGGAGCGACTGGGAGGAGCTCGACTCCCTCAGGAGATGGTAGAAATCACCGCAAGGATGAAAACTGATGGATGCCGCCCTGCTGCCCCCACAGCCATGTTCTCAGGGACGGTCTGTTCTCCACGTGGGACGTGACACTCATTCACTCCTCCTGTGCGGGTGTCAGGGTCTGTGTGAGAGGCATTACCCCTGGGATCGGGACGTCTGAATAAGTCGATACAATTTCGATGTTGGTTCATTCATTCATTCGCCACCTCCCCACTGACCTGGCCCCTGACTCATGGACTATCTGGACCAGGTTGGGGGGGCGGGGGGGGTACAGGCTCAACAACCAATCACAAAAACAAATGTGTATTTGCAATTTTGTTTTTCAAATCCATCATGAGTCACGAAGCTGATTGGATTGCAACCAACATTTAGAAACAAATCAAGTAGGGTAGAACAGAATTAACTACAAAATATCAGTGTCTATTATCATTGGTAATAAAGGTAATAGACACACAGGTAAACCAGTTGTCATAGGCTCGGTCATGCTGTCAATAAACCATCCATTAATTGCAGTAACTTTAAAAAAGTTCATGTCTTGGAATGCCTGGGTGGCTCAGTCAGTGAAGCGTCTGCCTTTGACTCAGGTCACAATCCCAGGGTCCTGGGATCGAGTCCCACATCAGGCTCCTTGCTCAGCGGGGAGCCTGCTTCTCCCTCTGCCTGCCGATCCCCCTGCTTGTGCTCTCTGTCAAATAAATAAATAAATAAATAAATAAATAAAATCTTAAAAAAAAAAAAAAGGATCGTGTCTTGTTCACGCTGCATGTCCACAGCTCATCCACGGAGCTGGCCACGTCCTGAAGGTAGCCCCTCAGAACCCAGGTCGACAGGGAAGCTACCACCTTGAAAGCTGGCAGCCACCACGCCCCAGAAAAGGGAGGACTGGACAGTCTCCCACTGGCCCCCGTGCTTGGTCAGAACTGAGCACATCTGGACCCACCTGAAGGCAGGGAGATGGGGGGTTGGGGGGTGATGCCACCATGTGCCAGAAAGGCAAGCCAGCAGCACCGAGGCAGAACGGTATCTGTAAAGCTCATTTCTTCCATGGTGTATAAAAATGTAGTGACCATTACTCCAGACAATTTTAATTTTAGTGCTTAATTGCAGAGAAGTGGTGTGATGCCATCTTCGATAATGATCCCTGTGCTTCCCGTGGGTGGATCCCACCTTCAGCACCAAACTGTTCTCCACTGGCAGTGCACTGCAGTCTCGCGGACACTGGCCAAAAGGTTACCTCCATTACACCCTTGCTGAGATGAAATGTGCCCAATGATGTGTGAGGGGCTCTCTCTCCACGGAAGCCCAGCTGAGTGGCTTCTCCCATGTTGGCTGTATTGTACGAGCCCACCCATGTGCTCATGTGATGTGTGTGATGTGTGACACATGTGTATGTGCCCTCTGTCCCCTGAAGAAGCTAGTTCGGGCAAAAGGAATGGGTTTGCAGGAGACTGACCTTATCATCACTAATGTCCTGGCTCAGCTGTCCCCAGTTTGGAGAGGATTTCTGATCTAAACCCCTGCCAAGGGCATGTGTAACCCACAACGGAGAGTTCCATGCTGAATTTCGAGTTGTCCAAAGAGTCACGGAATGAAAGACATGTTGTCTTTCAACAGGGTTTGGAAAGTTGCTGAAAACAAGGCGGGCAATTCTCTGCCCTTGCAACATGACTGATTTCTGGGTCAAGATACAGAGACCACACGTGTAGCTCTGCATGCTGCGTGCCTCCCCCAAACACCGACCTACCCTTTCAGCCATCTAATTTAATTAATTAGAGGACTTACAGAGGAGAAATATTTTCACTGTGTGATATAATTATTTCATATAGAATCAGAGGTGCATGGCTTCTGCTCTGGGCCAGCGATGTCCTAATTTTCCCGTCAGGGTTTGGAGAGAGAGGAAGCTACTCAGAAGCCATCTTCCCAAAATGAAGCCTTTTGGGGTGACCACCAGTGGTCACCAAGGGGAGGGGGTCACGAGAAATGTTGGGTGAGTGGCATGTGGGGGGCAGGTGATGCTGTGGGTCCAGCAGAGCTGAGCTGGTCAGACCCATGATAATCAGGCTGGGGTGGGCGGGCAGCCGGCTCTCACTAGGGCAGTGTTTCATCCACTCTCTCCCAGCCCTCCCTTCCCTGCTTTCTGGGCCCTGCCAGCTTCTTCTCCTGTCTGGGCTCTCAGTGGACACTCACAACAGCGTTCTCTTCCCTCACCTCCTTTTTCCCTGGTCCTCAGCCAGCCTGGCCACTGTGGAAGGAGACCTCCCTCCGAGCAACGCCATGAAAACCCGGGAGCAGAGTGGATGCTTTCCATCAGCAGCTTCTCCCAGTGCCTCCCGAGAGAACCCACAGCAGGAGAGCGGGCATGGTGTGAACAGTCAGGGAAGCCGGAAGCCATGCACACCTGACTGGGCTTTCCTGGGGGCGAAGAGAAAGAAGGCCCTGGAGACTTCTTCGGCTAACCCCTTGCTGTTGGTCTGCTCTACGATGCTTATAAAATGAGGGCTGAGCTTTTCTTCTTGGAGTGTGTTAGGAGTGACATTTCATTACTTTGCACCAGAGATCAGATATGCAGAAATAACAAACGCCTTTTAACCATTTTCCTGCAATGTTTATGTATTTTTTAAAAGATTTATTTCTTTATTTGAGAGAGAGAGACAGAGGGAGAGGGAGAAGCAAACTCCCCACTAAGCAGGGAGCCTGACTCAGGGCTCGTTCCCAGGACCCTGAGATCCTGACCTGAGCCTAAGGCAGATGCTTAACTGACTGAGCCACCCAGGCGCCCACATTTATGTATTTTTAAAGTAAACTCTATCCACAACGTGGGGCTTAAACTCACGACCCGAGATCAAGAGTCACATGCTCAACTGACTGAGCCAGCTGGGTGCCCCTCAACGTTTACATGTTTTCTTCTGTCTCATGTCTGTCTTTATCCCCCTCTCTCCTGTCCGCTTCCTGTTCTCCCCCAACACTTGTTTTTGGCCTTCGCTCCCATGGCAGATGGATTCCTCAGGTGGCCCCGACATCACCCTTCCTGATAGTCACACCCTGTGTGAGTCCCTCCCCAAGTGTGGGTGAGACCCATGCATGTTTATAGCATACAATACAGTAACACCAGCCTTCCTAGGATCGATTGTTGGCTCCATGAAGCAAGTGGTCACTTGGGGCCCACAAGGCAGGGGACAGAGGGCAGCCTGAGGCACTTCTTCCAATGGACTGCATGGGCATGGAACCCATCCCTTCCCCAGCCAAGCACTCAGATGAGACGTCATCCCCAGGATCACCCTTCCCATGCCCATGTCCCCATTCAGAAACTCTGAAATAATAAAAGCGTGCTGTTTTGTTACAAAGTAAATGATTCACCCACTTTGCTTCTTTTAAAAGAGGAAACTCAGTACACGCTGGCATATATTCTATGACTGTGTATCCCGTGTGGCATTTCTCTGCCACCGTGGCTCTGCTGCCTCCCTCAGAGCTCCCCTCACCCACCAGAGTGCTCCGTTCCCATCCTGAAGTGTTGAGATAATGATCAGATATGGCTACAGGCTCATCTTGTCAGGGATTAATATGTAGCCTCCTTCCTGCTGACACTGCATTCCTCATGAATAATTTGTTTCAAACGAAACCACTGGATAATTTGTAGGCCACCTTCACTTTAAAGAGTGTTTCAAGCAGCTGCTGTCATCTGTGAAATAAGTTTGGTTTTTATAAATGAACTGTATTATAAATCAATGAACCCAGCTCTTAAGTACACTGGGATAATTTATCGATGTTCAGTAAGGTATCACCATCTTCCCTGCAGCTTATGATTAAATATGATTCCACCTGTAAGTAGAAAGCCCATCCCTCAGACGATATCGTGCACGCACTATCTGATGGCATTTGGTGGCTGCCCCTTTTCCATCACTGAAGGCAGCAATCACTATCCCCAAATTGATGTTTTTCCTACAGTTATTGTTCATTGGCCAACTTCTACCTGGCGGGAGTCAGGGGTGCACAGAGTTTCCCTTGAACAGACGTCTAAGTTACAGGAAGCGTGACCAAATACCTTCCCTGCGGAGAAGACCCTAGTGTTCTGTCATTTCAGATCCGAACAAAAGCTTTCAAACCAGACATGTCTGATTGGCCCCTCTGGATTTCTCTCTATTGCTCTATGCCTCAGGGACTAATTTTGTGAATGGCACCAATAGTTCAATTGTCCTATGGTTGGATTTGGCCAATGGGACACTCTGGCCAAAGACAGGGCGGGGGAGAGAGACAGGTGTCTATCCCACTGGCTGTTTCCCTACACGGTCACTGCTGGAAGGGTGCACGGCCGGCCCTGGCTGACACATGCTGGCCCCGACAGCTGCCTGTACCCCTGTACATTGAGTGGGACAATCATTCTGTATGGGGACACTGAAGTACAGAACGGTCAAGGATCTCTTCCGAGGTCACGTGTCTAGTAAAAGTCAGAGCCTGGGTTCAAACCCAGCACAGCCAGCTCTCCCTACCGTCACTTGTAAAGATCCTTACCAAACTGGATAAACCTGGTAAAACATTAAGGAACCTGTGTCTTTCGTGCACGAGCGTCCAGAGAGGTCCGTCCTCAGGGCTAAGCTGGTGATGCCCAGCGATTCTCCCTCCAATCCCCACTGAGATCTGTCCCTGTCAGTCCTGTCCTGGACTCCTGGGTCTGCAGAGACAAAGGATAAGATTTAAGATTTGCTTGAATTTTGGAAAGCTGTAAAATCCAAATCTGGAAAGGGTGCTGCAAAGTCATTTCTTCCAGCCCCCTGCCTATAGGTAAGGGTCAATGATCCTCTCCTTCCCCACAGATGGCCAAGCAACCAGCCTCAGAACAACCCCCGGACCTCATCCCAGGTCTTTCTAAATCGGTCTGTCATCACTAGCTGAGCCCGAGGGCCCTTTCTTGACGGTGCAATGTGAACTCCCACACCAGCCCATCTCCATCATGACAACCTGTGTATTTCTTCTGAAGTTCTTCTGAAGTTATCTGGGATGGGCATGATCTGGATGACTGCCTGTTCTTCTGTCTAGGATGGAAGCTAGTTGAGACCAGGTGCCGTGCCTGTCCTGTTCTCTCTGCTCCATTCCCGACACCCACAGCAGCGCCAGGCAGACGGCAGGAGATAGATCAGAATGTGTCCAATGACTGAGTCACC
Source organism: Ailuropoda melanoleuca (assembly GCF_002007445.2). Lineage (NCBI taxonomy): Eukaryota > Metazoa > Chordata > Mammalia > Carnivora > Ursidae > Ailuropoda > Ailuropoda melanoleuca. The sequence continues at coordinate 1,949,124 of NC_048229.1, forward strand.
CTCATGGTCGAGAGTCACCAAGTGAATCACGGACACACAGGCTGTCCAAGTTGGAAAGGATTTTAAACTTCTTCCAGTCCAATTTTCTAAGGGACGCGTGAATCCAGAGCCCCATCTATTACAGAATCATGTCCACGAATGTTTTTCTGACTTTAATTTAAGGCTCTTAAAAAAAAAAATACTGTTCTTTTGTTGTCAGAGAAGCAGCAGCTGGTCCAGCACGCACGTAAGATGAAGCTTCTTCGTGACACCTCGTCTGGAATCTAAGTGTTTATCATTTGGTAACAACTTACGAAGACGGCCAATTTTACAAATAGCTATTGCAAAGACTGAATGGCTAAAATCCTGCAAATCGTCGGTCATTTGATTTTAAAAGTCAGCTTTTGTTAATGAAATGCTGTGCTTTGCTCCAACTGTCTTCACGTCTTGCAAGTACCCATCAGCCGTCAGCAACGCACAGACCCAACGTACACGGATCACATCTCAGTTTCTAAAACTGCCGCTTGAGAAAATGATAATAAAACGGTAAAAGGATTGTCAGTATCGAGGGTTGATGAGTGTATTGGAAACAGGTATTGCTCGGCTGCGCAGGAAGGAGCATCAGATGGAATTTTAAAAGCATACACCAATCCCACGTCTTGGAAATCCGCCCTGGAGAAATGCTCCCCTCCGCACAAAGGATGTTTATTTCAGCACAGCTAGTAGAGGAAAACTGGAAACAATTCTAAATGTCCATTAGCAGGGAAGGGTGGTTTTCAAAAACGAGGCAGACATACAAGTAATGATGTTTGAATTATCTCCCTGATGTTCTGTTGCATAAAAGAGCAGAGTGAGTTCATCTATGGTTTGGTTGACTTTTCATGAAAAACCTACACGGATACACACAGCAAACACACGCCTCTCAAATTTCCTGCTCTAAAACATACACGTGAATTCATAGAAAGAAGTCCAAGAAAATATGAAACAGGCACCCATCGTTTTTTCTGGGGGAGAGAGAAGGGTCTGTGCTCGAGGGAGAAGTTGATGAGAACTTCAGTGTTCTCCTTGAATGTCGTCATCTTGCAAGGAGGATATATACATGTGTTCCCGGTGCAATTAAAATTTAATTAAAATGCTACTGTTACAAATCAGAAAACCAAAAGGAAGTGTGAGTTGGGGGAGGCAATCGCAATGTCAGCCTAAGAGATCATATTTCTATTCAGCTTTCTACGTAAGATGAAGACTTTTTCCCCAACACGAGAGATGGCCAGGGGCTTTCTGGAACGTGTTCAGTCACAGCCAGCTGTTTCCGCTTCTTGGTGGAGGCTTGTGGTCCGTGCCCTCACTGCCTGCACTCAGCATCCCGGAGACAAACAGGTATGGGAGGGGGTCATGGAAAGAGAGAAAGTGGGGAAGGCTCTCTCCTGGCTCGTCCCACACCTGGTGGGGGTGGTGGAAGGGGCACTACTGGTTGCCTGGACTGGGAGCAACCGGTTCCTTCTAGGATTGGCCGGACGCCATGGTTCCCAGAGGGGTGGCCACGCTTCCACACCCTGGGATTGATTAGTCCACAGCGGCCAGGAAGCCCAACTGAAGCCCACCAGATAATGTCCCAGGATGTTTGGAGCTGAGATCATGCAAGGGAGCAGGATCCCTGGTCACAGTGGAAACATTACCCACCCAACCTGGTTGCTGCTGGCGGCCACGTTTCCCATTCGACGGAGAATTCAGGTCCACGGTCAGGGAGAATAAAGTGATGTGCGGAGAGACGGATGGGAGGTGGGACGAGAGTCCAAATGGCTTTCAAACCTACTTCTGCTTTTCTTGACATTCACACCCTTCCTGCTGCTCAACGGCCCGCCCCCTCTTTAGAGTCCCTGAGCCAGCACACTCCTGCCTGCAGAGAGGGGTCCTCACAACTCAAGGACAGACGCTCCAGCAAGCCCATCCCAGGAGAGGGGACCCAGGCATCAAGCACAAGGGGCTCCCTTCCCGAAATGCAGTCACTGCACACCCCAGCAGTTTCCACTCCCGCTTCTGGAATCTGTTGGAGCTGAGAAAAAGCTATCCCTGGTGTCTCTGAGAAGTCCAGCTTTTTTGGCGAAGAAGATTGTAAGAGAAGCCAGCTAACTACTTTAACATTCAAGGTTGCTGGGCCCCTCCCGAGCACCGATGTTACTTCATATTTAGGAAATATGTGTGGGAGTAGGTATTAAACTCAAGGAGTGTGTAAAGAGAACTCTGCTTCCACAGCCTGCTGTCCTTGGCACAGAATGCTCTAGAAGGTCCTTGCCCTAGCAGGAGACTGGGCCCTGCACTTACTTCAGGACTCACAGCATTGCTTCCTGGAGGGACCCCCCTGCCAAGTCCTGCTTCTCCTTCTTGGATAAAAATCAGCTCGTCCAGGAGGACCAGGCTGTGGGCACGTGATATCTCACGCTGTGGCTCCAAAGACATAAGCAAGTGCATTGTGACTTTCTAGAATGTTCTGGAGGCCCCACACTCCTGTCTGCTGCCCCACAGGGTAATTCCTCAGCAGAAAAGTCACGTGTGTGTGGACAGAGAGGGAAGCAGGAGGGTGGATTATCCTGAAAGATATTTCTATGAAAGATGCCTGACAGATCGCCCCTATTTTACTATAAAGAACTATTTCTAGTGATCCAATATTCTTCTCACCTAACATAACTGTCCCCTAAACAGGACTGGGCAAATGTTCATATCCTTGACTTCTGATTCATCCCTTTCTATACTGTAGGATTGTAATGGCTTCAGACAGACCTGGATCTGGGGCTGGCTTAGGAGCTCACAGCCTTGGGAAGGTCTCTTAACTTTCCCTTGCCTTAATTCCTCATGTCCATGTGGAGATAAGACTCATATCAATCAGAAACATGTTAACTGCTAGTAATTGATGTAATAGACCTAAGGCATCAGTTCATGGCTCAGTCATGTCCCAGAACTACATGTTTATGATTCCCCTTAATCCTTTCCTCATAGTTACAGGATGGCTGCTATAGCTCCTGCCATCATTATCAGTGTTCAAGGCAATTGGGGATGGTGGCAGCCACGCTGGTCCTCTTCTTTCCCTGTCTCCCAGATTACTTTTTTATGAGAATCTTACTTTTTAATAAGAAAAATACTTACTTTTTAATAAGAAAACACAAGCTCTGACTGGCTTGCCTCCACCCTCCCCTCCCTGCTACATTTCTGTTTACCCGTTCTTGGCCAGTACAGTGTGCAGGCCTCCCTTTGCTGTAGGGAAGGGGATATCATTTTCCAGGCTTAACTGAGAGCAGCAGCAGAAGGGAAAGTTGGAAATGGATTTGGGGTTAATCCAATGGCATTAGGAAAATTAAATAAATGATCAATGATCAGTACACAGCTGAGTCATCATTATGGGTGATGATTTTGTGTATTGGTTCACACTGGATATACTAGAATCGTATCTTTTTTTTAATGAAAACTAATTATTCTTTTTTCTCTATTTTAATGTTTTTTTATTATATTATGTTAGTCACCATACAGTACATCCCTGGTTTCTGATGTAAAGTTCGATGCTTCATTAGTTGCATATAACACCCAGTGCCCTCCTTACTACCCATCACCGGTCTATCTCATTCCCCCACCCCCCTCCCCTCTGAAGCCCTCAGTTTGTTTCGCATAGTCCATAGTCTCTCATGCTTCATTCCCCCTTCTGATTACCCCCCCTTTCTTTATCCCTTTCTTCCCCTACCGATTTTCCTAGTTCTTATGTTCCATAGATGAGAGAAACCATATGATAATTGTCTTTCTCTGCTTGACTTATTTCACTTAGCATTATCTCCTCCAGTGCCGTCCATGTTGCAGCAAATGTTGAGAATTCGTTCTTTCTGATAGCTGAGTAATATTCCATTGTATGTATGGACCACAGCTTCTTAATCCAGTCATCTGTTGAAGGGCATCTCGGCTCCTTCCACGATCTAGCTATCGTGGACATTGCTGCTAAAGAATCATCACGTCTTTGACCCCGTCCGTATCATGCCAGTTTCGTGCTTGCTTGATGAAATCCTGATGCACTTCTCAATGTCTCAAGTAACCTGTGTCCAAACATCATGACTTTGGGTGAGAGGGAAGGGGTTCTTTTTTTGCCCCTTTTCAAAGCTTTAATCGAGTTTATCATTTATTTTTCCATTACGAAGTAACGTGGTGCCCGGACTGTAGTAATTGCTTAAGGGATGTCATCGTAAATCCTTCATCACCAACTTTACAGGAATACATCTTTCCCGTATTTGAGAACTTTTTTAAGTAAAGAATCTGGAAAACACAGAAAAACTCAGAGAAAGATACATACAAGTCTTGTAACTGGTAAAATAAGAAAATGAAAACCCGTGAATCTTTGTATGGTAGTTGGCATGTGGACTGGTTGCTTCAGGTGGGGTCTCCATGGTAACTAAGGTAAGAAATGCTGGCTGGTGTAACAGAGAAACTACGGTGTCCCCATGTCTGAGGACAGTGTCCCTGTGTCCGTGCCACAGGCCAGTGGGATCGGCAGAGACTTCTCTCTGGAAGTCACTCGAGGATCCTGTCCCTTCCTCATCTTGGCTCGCTGCTCTTCTGGGTCCTCTTTGGAAGCCAAGGTATGGAGGGAGAGAAAGGGGATGGAGGGGTGTCCTCGCCATGCCTCCGGGGCAATGTCCATCCCTGGGTCTCCTTGGCCAGCTCTCCTTATGTGGCATCAGCTACAGGGGAGGCTGGGGAGTAGTCTCACCGTGTGCCCCTTATTCCAGAAAGGAGAGTGAAGCCAGCACTGGCTGGGGCCGCCATGGGGAGCATCCTCGTGTGGGTCAGAGGCCACCCAGCCACCCAGCTGCCTACAGCGGCGCTGGGTCCACAAGCCTGGACACGTATTTCTCATACCGTCCCACCAACACCACGTTTGGCATCATTGCTGCCCATGCGGCTTTTAAATCAGGAGATCTGGTGAGTCATCCAATGTCCTCTTAACAGATCCTTTCCTGCTGAGGTTGGCCAGACTCGGGTGCTGTCGGTCAGGACTCCAAAGCCTCAAGGATGAGCTCGGGGCGTGGATCTCGAAGGTTCTCACCGCGTGGGAGATAAAGGGCAACCGTGTGAAATAGGAGATGCTACTGAGCGTGATTACATCGACTGTGTCACAACGTGCCCCAGAACATCACCGTGCACACCCTTCACACATGCAATTTCTATTTGTCGCACACACGGCGGTAAAGCTGGAAAAAATATGATTGCCCACGGAAAACACTGATCAGGCTGCCTTGCTCATAGCTGACAATATTTGCTGCATCAAATGAATGATGAATTAGTAAATGCCTCCTGAGCGGTAGAGCTTTCACTGAGCACTCATGCATCAGGCACAGAGCTGTAACGACCCAGCCGGAGCAAGGACCGCGAGGGCCAGGAGGACGTCATGTCTGGCACAAAACGTCCCTCCGTTTACGAGGGGAGAGCTGGCATCTGGGGACTGGTAGAACAGCGCTCAGGGCAGAATACAGAGCACAGCAGTTGTGTTTTCCAGTGGTGGCTGTGGGTGTGGGGGGTGCTGTTTGCCCTCCCTTCCTTAGCCATGCTCATGGGCTGTCCTCCAAAGCTCCTTCTAGCCGGGGGCCCTGCCCACAGTCCGGCTTGAACGCTGTTGTTCCAAGTTGGTTAATAAAGATCGTACAGCAGGGAGTGTCACGCACGCTGTTGGCACGTGCTGGCATAGACATGTGCCGTTTGGGGTGGTTGAATCCGCTCCCATCTGGCCTAAATATAGAGACATCGATTTTTTTTTCTCCAGATGGTGCCACGGCTTTTAGCTGATTGCACTCTTTTATACTAATAGACACGGAAGTCATCCCGCCTAATGGCAGAACCCGGACTGCGAACATCTGGGGGAGCTCAAGGGGTCTTGTTAGTGGGCGTGTAGGCTCCACCAGAGGAGTTCACGGAGTCTTGGGCGGAGACAGATGCTCTGGCCGCTGAACGGTGACGGGGCCAGGCTCCGAGCAGGGCACTGAGACAGTGAGTCAGGGCCGCGGGCTCTCTTTGTCTTCAGCACAAGGGAGTCCCTGGATGGGAGCGATGATGAAGACTGCTGGGCTCTCGGGAGCCCCAGGGCTTCCCTGGCAGTGCTTGGGGACACGGGACCGCTGCCCTCCAGGGAAGAGCGAGTGTGGCCCGGGCAGTAGCCCTCGGCCAAGGAAGCCAAGCAAGGCTGTCGGGCAGGGACCATGAGAGGGAACTGACCTCGTTTTCATCTGGCCAAGGCAGAAGCCCTCACGGCTTCCTCGCTTCCAGCGGAAAGGGACGCGAAACAGTGAACAAACGGACGAGGAGCCTGCTGAGCCGTGTGCGACTTGGTGTGCAGCAGCCTGCAGCTGGAGAGCCTGCCCTGGGTCCCCCATCCTGCCGCCTCCTCGTCGTGGGTCCCCGGAAAGCTCCGTGTCTCTCTGCACTCCGGCTCCCTACCCTCACCTGGGAAAGTAGCACCGCCTCCTCCTTGGAGCCTGAGGAACCAATTACAGTCCGCCAGCGATTCGAGCTGCTCCTGACACTCAGCGAGGGCTGTGGGTTTGCTGTTAGTATGATGGACAGTTCGGGGGAAATGGGCCTTTATCTTATTACACTTAGTGTACGATGATGTATCAGCAGTTATTTAAATGATCTGCCTTAGCTTGACCAGCAAGGCACATACGTGAGTCACAAAAAGGTCCACGAAAGCCTCCACCATTAGATATAAGGAATTCTAGGCCAACATATGCAGACAGGCTTCAGTACGCACCGTGGGGTCCACCCAAACCCACTCGGGATCCAAGTGAACAATAGTGAAGCCAAAGCGATGATGATTACAGATCATCAAACAAAAATATTCAGCAATTGAAAAATACAACCAACTTACGATAAAACTGAAAATTTACCAGTAAGAGTACGCATCCCTGAAAATTGTAGGAATTTCAACCTTCTGCATCTGTCTTTTACTTATTGATTCGCAAGTACTCTTTATTTATTAAAGATTTAATCCTCTGTCTCATGCAAATATTTTCCTACTTCTCATTCTCCCTACATGTGTGTGTGTTTTCCTGCTCGTGTCTGGTGTCTGTGTGTCTGAGGATACCGACATTCAAGAGAATTTGATTTTCATTCAATCTCTCCAATCGATGTTTTTTCTTCAGTGGTTCCTCTCTTTGGGGTCTTGTTCACCAAGTTCATTCCAATCAAATGTTTACATATTAAATTTTAACTACATTTTGCAGCAACCTCTTACTATGTTCGTTTCTACTCCTGAAACATGAATGACAGCCGAAGGAAGAATCCTAGAAATGCTCTGGGACAAGCCACACTACATTAAAAGGTTAGTGGCTTTTTCATTCCTAAAAGTCATGACTGCGGGTCCCAGGGAATGATTTCTAAACAGATGAATCAGAAGTAAATGGTGTCGACGCGCAATGGCTGTCCCCTGCAGAACGGTCACCTTGGGTGCCTAATTAATAACTCCAAGGAGACCTCCAACGAGGAAATAAAATACAAGCGGGACAACTTTGCAGAGGCTACGGCAAAAAAGTCACTCGGAGAACCTTTCGCTTGGAAGAAAGTTCTGCTTAATTCTGTCTGAAAGTTACCCCCTACACCTTGCCTGACGTGCGGGAATCATGTTGGATTTAATTAATATCAACAATCTCCCCTGTCAGTTTTTGGGTTCAGCTGTAGTCTTTGATCGGTGTCAGAAATGCCAGCAGAGAAACCAGGTGGTGTCCCGCTGGGCCTCCAAGCCCCGATCCCCGAACTGGTGAACGCCACCTCCGTGGCAGGAGGGATTTGCACAGACAATTAAATTAGATTACCCTGGATTATCTGGAGATCTGAGATTTAATCACAAATTCCTCCTTAGAAGGAGGCAGGCAGGCAGACAGGTCACGGAAGGAAGAGGCAAAGGTGTGGATTCCCCCCAGGATCTCCAGAACGAAGGAGCTCTGCTTGGTTGACACCTGTTGAGAGTGAAATGGATTTCAAACTTCCGGCTGCCAGCGTGGGGGGCGGGGGCGGAAGATGCATTTGTGATGTTTTAAACTCCAAGTGTGTGGTAACTGGTTACAGGAGCCATAGCAAAGTAATACACCAGCTTAATACATTTTGTATGATTTAGTCGAGAACCTTTACTGAAAATTCACTCTAAAACTGGCAAATTTAAAAACACGGAGATTGAAACCCTAGAAGCCCCTTTCAGGATCTACTCGAGGTAAACCTGTTAAATAGAAACACTGTCCCATCTTCCTTTGGGGAAAGACAGGATGGTTTTTTTATACTGCTCCCTCAAACTTCCTTTCTCTGGCGACAAGAAAAACTATCTGCTACATTCTGTCTTACTCAAGTGTTAAAGTAATAATGTGTTGAGTAATTTGCTACTCAGCTCACAGTATTTGCATTTTAATAAAAGTCTAGGCAGGAGGCAACTCTTCATACAAAGGAGAGCTTTAGGGATGGAATCTTTTTTTTTTTTTTTGATTTCAAAAGAAACTTAAGGCTTTATTAAAGATGAATCAAATTTGGGGACACCTGGGTGGCTCAGTTGGCTGAGCATCTGCCTTTGGCTCAGGCCATGATCTCACAGTCCTGGGATTGAGCCCCGCCTTGGGCTCCCTGCACAGTGGGGAGTCCGCCTGTCTCTCTGCACTGCCTCCCACCCCCACTGCCCCTCGTGCTCTCTCTCTCTCTAAAATCTTTTTTAAAGAAGGGAGAGAGAAAGCAAGTTTCAAAACCGTGTAGAGCATGAACATTCATACACTGCTGGTGGTATCAGATGAGAGACAGTCACTCCAGAGAGCCACATCCGGCCCAGGGGAAGGTGTGCACACACCACGATTCAGCATGATTTGCACACTCCTAGGGACATATCCTAAAAACCCTCACATCTGTGTATTAGGAGGCATGTACCAGAGCGTTCATTGCCATGATTATTTATTGAACAGAAGGAGGATGGAATCTTATGCATCAGCCTGGGAGAGATTCGTGGCTCAGAGGTCTGCCCAGATGTCCGCAAACAGTGCAATGGTGATGGCCGCCTGGTGACCCTAAGAAAGTCCCTGCCTCGGTGAGAGGCTGCCCTGTGGTCTTGGGGTGTTTCTGGGGCAGCATTTGATAGAAGAGTTGCAGAAGGACAGAAAGCCAGCCACGTGGGGAGAGGGTTCCAGAGAGGGCACAGAACACAGGGCACCCAGCGTGGGTGCAGTGCCCTGAGGAAGGGGCTGGTGGGGAGGTCTTAAAAATGATGGGGCCAGGCCATGCAGGGTGGTGTGGACCACTCTAAGGAATCTGGGTTTGATGCTACAGGAGACCACTGGAAGGCACCGGGGCATTTTGGACAGAGGAGGCTTATCAGGACTCTCCAGAGAAACAACATCTATACGTATCAGGATGCCCAGATATGTGGTTGAACATTATTTCTGGGTGCATCAGTGGCTGGGATGGATGAAACGGAATCACGGGGTGGGGAGGACCCCTCCCAGAAGGCTCTGAACAGCTCACCAGGCTGGTCAGCGTGGCCGGTCTTAAGAAAGACAGGAGTGTTGGGGTCGAGCTTGCAGGTGGACATCTAGGGGCCAACGACGTGCCCTCCCCTGGCGGATCTGGGTCCCTGTGCAGATGTAAGCAATCACCTTGTGATTTCTTGTCTTTAAGACTGCGGCTCATTTTTTATCACATTCTCCAATTAACAACAATTTGTTACTCCAAAGAGGCTTTAATTAACCACTCCATTTAGTCACTAGAAAGGAGAATAGAAACCATTAATATGACCCAGTTAACCCACACCCTAGTAGATGCTAGGTAAATACTTGTTGAATTGCTTTAGGGAAGCAGGGGAATTTCTCCAACCGTTATTAAGCACTACTTTTTCCATGGTCGGACTTGGCAAATTAAAATCACCAACCGCCTTTGATTTCAAATTTGATTATTGAAGACCAGCGCTGCAAGAAATTTTCAAGATAACTTTGCATAAAAGCCAGTGATATTTGAAGGCGCCCTTCACTTTATCCCTCAGAACTTCTGTAATCCAATCTTTTTTCTTCTTAAAAAAAACTAAAAAAAGACATTTCAGACACTGGAAATAATTATGCCACACCAGAGTCTCCAGGATGAAAAGTCCAAATTCACTTACATCAGGGTCTGTGACATGTCCTGATACTTGGTCGAAAGCCCTCACACTTGTCTCTGGGTAGACTTGAGGTTCAAATAGATTCTGTCCACCTCTCTGACGAAGATTGGCAGGTGCGGCTTCCAGCCGCCTGTGTTGGGAGGGATTCTGCAGTCTGCTCTGGGATGGGAGGACAGGAGCAGTGCGATCAGCGGGTGATGAGGTCATCGCAGGTGGTCAGCCTTGTTGCTTTCCTCGCAGGTTTGTAAACAATGCCGGACCGAAACTCTTCTCCTTTATCAGCTCAAAATGCACCCTCCTTTCAAGTCAAAGCTTACACAGACTCCACGCGCACAGCGGGGGCCCCTGGGCTGGTACTGCCATTCTGGGCAAGAAGTTCTTTAATTAATTGCTTTTCTGCAAATCTCTGTTGAGCCATAATCTCATTTCTTTAAGCCTAAACCTGAGATTTCCCGTAAGAATGAACACAGCAGTTCAAGAATCCACAGATAACGGGTCCAAAGGACTGGCTTCTTTTGTTTAAGGCACAGGCACAGGAAGAGGAGAGGAGAGCAGAAACAAACCCGAGAGATTTGGAATCCCATGTTAAGTCTCCTCTCATCATATAAATAAATCCTCCAGTTTCCTCTGTCCTTTGGACTCTGGATTCTTGTTAGCTTACTTCACTCCCGAGCATTTAAATTGGCGTCGTGGGAGGTGGTCATCACTAATAAAGAATGAAAACAGCACAGCACGGCTCAGCGTGGCGAAGCGTACGGCCATGCGGGACAGGATAGGGGCGCAAACAACAGGACGCATTGCACAGAATAAAGGTAGCAGAATGAGCAGGGTTTCCTGAAACCTCATTTTAGTTCAGATGCAGGTGTCTGTGTCTCTGTGTTTTAGGTTATGCCAAATCCATTTCTTACTGTGGATTGCAGCAAAAAAGTGTAAAAGATACCAGAGTGAATGGCTGTATCACAGGAGAGGACAACTCTCTGTCCTCGCTGCCCCGTCCTGGCCCCAGCCGTGCACCAACAGCCCCATCGTCAGCAACTCCCCAGAGAGGGACGGCGACACAGGCCACGCGGCTGTCAGCCTCGTGCTGGATGCATGTGGGCATCACACAAATACCGTTCTGGCTTTGACTCTCCCTTCAGGATGGAAGTTAAATGACAGCTCTGTCCACCTGCCCTCAGAAGCAGGAGCAACCAAAGAGGGACATGCTGCATGCTTTAGACAACCATGTGGCCAGCGCGTGAGGCACAATCAAGCCCTAAGAGGCATTCGCTGCTGTTCTAGATTCTGCTGAGCCAGATGGAAGCCGGTTTCTCGGAAGACACAGAACTTCCAGAAGCGTTCAGCTGTGCTTATGTTTCTGTCTCTGGGGCAGGTTTGCAAGAAGACCTTCTGCCCACCTTGAGAATATCTTTCCTTCCCTCTCTCTCCTCTTTCTTTCTTTTGTTGGTTCTTTCTTTTGCCCTCCCCCCTTCCCTCCCTCCCTCCTTCCTTCTCTCCCTCCCTCCTTCCTTCCCCCCTTCCCAGGTTGCCTATCTTCAAGATGCCCCTTCTGCACCTGACATCTTCGGACAATTTCGCATGTGTGTGGCTAAAAACGTCCATCTCGAGCAGAGGGATTCCCACCTGTAGACTCTTCACGTGGACTTCAAAGAAAGGCAAACGCCACTCACTCGCTTACTTCACTCAACTATGATTTAAAACCAACTCTTGAGCATAATGCGATGTTACAGCCAATATTTATTTTTTTCCTTTCATTAGATAAATAGTATTAAATTGGGATCCTTCAGAAAATTGTACCAACGGTATCATATTTGAATGTCTTTCGAGCTCAAGACTCACTCAGGCAAATTTTTATCATATGCAAATCACCATCATTATGCAAATAAGAGCATCCTCATTGCCAAGCAAGTGTGAAAAGGATGTTTGTTTTACGGTGATGAATTATCTTTCCCAGTTGCAGTCTGTGGAGTGCGGCTAGGGAATCTATGTGGGGCTTCTGTCTGTTTTTCAGACATTTTGTCTATTGCCAACGTGGGCAGGGTGGGGTCTCTTTTTTTTCCAGGTCTGGGATCTAAGTCTCTTTGTCGAAGCGTTACTGGGGTCCTTTATTGTAATTTGGAGTTTCTAGGTAACAGGGAGTGTACAGTCGACTTGAAAAGCTGTCACTGTTTGTGGTCCAACCAGGGACTTCCCTGCTTCCCTGAAAAATCTCCCGCACCCCTACGAGAGCCACGGGGCTTCCTAGAGCCCCTCAAGGAGGAGTGGTGCAGAGCCGGGGGTTATTCTGTTGTGCTCTGTCCAGGCTAGGCAAACTGAATAATATTATTAATAATAAATCACTAGCCACGAACGCTTCCTGAGTGGACGCCGCGTGCTAAGTATAGAACCGTGGATTCTCATGTAAGCCTCCTGCCGTCCTTTGAGGAAGACCCCATCGTCATCCCCATTTCGTACGTGAGAAACCCCAGCTCAGAGAACTTACATAACCTGCCCACGGTCACACAGCCAATACATGGTAGAATCCAGGCTCACACCCAGGCCCCTGCTTCTACAAAGCCCACGCTCTTGGACACCACGCGTCTCTAAAGGGGGACCTGAACTCTGCAGGTTGGAGCCATGCGCTCTGGATGAGGTCGGGAGCTGGTCCAGAAGAAGGCAGTTCAAGGGATGTGTGCACGGGGCAGCATCCACACGGACTGCTGGGGCCCATCCTGCCTGAGAGGAGGAAGGGGAATGTGGGTGCCCTGAGTGGGCTGCAGTGACCGGGAGGATGGATGGTGGGGGAGGATCGGCCAGGGAGGAGCCCTGCCCTCGGCCTGAGTGACTAATGTCTTTGAGGGAGACAGAGGGAAGACTAGGGTTCCAGGAAGACGGTGAGACAGGTAAGTGGTCCATTAAGACCCCCATCATCTGACATTCTCTTAGCCCTGACAGCCTCTTTTTCCTCTTCCCTTCTGCTCCAATATCCCCCCTCCACCTGCAAGCGTGGATTCCAGGATTAAGAGGGATAAGCCTGTGGGTGAGAATCCCAACCACTCTAGAACATTCCTTCTCAGACTCTGGAGTTTTTCCCCATGAAGTATCTTACCACAGGAGATGCACACTCCCAGACGGAGAGGAGATGCAAACGCACACGTGCACGCGCACACACACACACACTCTCTAACACACACATGTGCACACACAAAAGTTCCAGCTCCTAATATTCCATTTTTCCCCACAGGAATGCACAGGGCAAGGGGCAAGTTGACCAGTCCACTGCTCAGGAGCCCCACACAGAAGAGGGAGAGGAGAAAGGTAAGGGCCTCACAAGGAGACCTCCGAGAGCAGACAGCTGAACCAGGAGCGTGGGTGTGCCTGGCAGCATGGCTCGTCCAGGGAGGCGGGAGTCCCTGATGCATCTCCTTCCAGAAAGCCGCAGTGCACTGCCTGCACTGGGTCTGGGTGGGAGGGCGGTGATGGCCGTGAGGCCTGGCACTCCAGGTTTTATAATGGCCCATAACCTGGCCTGAAAGATGACAGGTAGGATTTCTGTCTGCAGCCGTGTCCTTGGGCCTCCTGGCGGAAACCAGACACACTTCCTGGCTCCTTCCCTGCCTCTGAGTCTCTGCTGTGAAATGCAGGTTCCGGAGCACAGGTGCATTGCTGGGTTCACGTGTTCACAATCAGGGAACGTGAGCTCGAAAGGACAGAGGTGCACAGGTCACACTCTGTTGCTCGCATGGCTCCACCCCACCGTCTCCCACCTCCTCACCGAGCTCGAGAGACAGGTTCCAGGAGACAACTTGATGCCTCTGGCCTGGTCACATGCCTACCAAGGCTGAGGCCACGTGCAGCGGGCTGGAGGTCCTTCCGGGGAAAACAGACGCTGTTCTCAGAGGGATGGGAGAGGGGAGGGGGCTGGCGGGCCGCACACGACAGCCGTGCACCAGGGCCTTCCCCTCTGGTCCCCAGCACTGCCGAAGGTGACATACTTCTGAAAATGAATCTTCCATGCCCCTTGCGATCTTCCTTGGGGAGAAGGTGGTTATAACATGTTCACATTTTAAAGGCAAAGTAATCCTATGCAACTAGAGGATTTTTAAATACTCACAAAGCCCCCTTTTCGTTTCCTGTAAGTAACTGTTCACGGTGGTGGCGGTACGTCCCTGGTAGGGGTTGAGGTGTGCGCTCCTCTCATTTCATATGTCAAAGTCCTAACCCAGGGACCTCAGTATGTGACTGTATTCAGAGGGAAGGCCCTTTAAAAGGTATTTAAGGTAAAATGAGGTCATTCGGGTGGGCCCCGGATCCAATATGACCGGTGTCCTTCTAAGAAGAGGAACGTGGACACAGACAGGCACAGAGGGACGACCACGTGAGGGTGCAAGGAGCCCACGGTGTCTGAACGCCCAGGAGAGGGACCCCGGGAAGAAACAACCCTGCGGACACCCTGATCTCAGACTTTCAGCCTCCAGAATTGTGACAGAACAAAATTTCTGGTTTTTAAGCGCCCCCCCCCACCATCTGTATTACTTCATTAGGGCTGTCCAAGCACACTAACAGGGCCTCCCAAATTCCTTATCCTCTAGGAAAAGTATGGAAGATGTAACCTACCAGAGAAATTTGGGGGAATATCCTGAAGGTTATTTTTGTTTATTTTTCAAAAGTTCTCTTGTTTTCCTCCTGCAAGCAGACAGACTTTGAACCTTTCTGTAAGATTAATTGTCTGGGAAACCGTGTGGATTAATCGCTTACATCATTAAAAGGTCAGGAGGAAATGGATGAGCATTTTCCGAGATGTGGTTCGCTGTGTGGGTTCTCTTGGCTGCCGGGGGGCTTCCCTGAGCTCAGGGCTGCACAAGTGTGCACAGCCCGTCCTCCAGACAGAAGCTCAGGGATGGCCAAGCCGCTGGCACGAGGAGTGGGGAGCAGGTGTTAAATATGGAGACCTTCCCCGCCGAACCTGCGACTTGGTTTTTAGAGGTCAAGAGCCTTGCAGGAGCAATGGCAAAAATGTCCACGCTCAGGTGGACATGAGCCAGAGGTGCTCCCGGGAGGAGAGGGCCGGGCTGAGGAGGGAGTCCGCACGCACCCAAGCACAACGGAGAGGGAGAGAGAAATTTGCTTCCTGTGACGTCATCCGATCACACTGTGAGCCATGTGGCAAGCCAGAGCTGAGCCTTCCCAGTTATACTGCCCAATAAATTACTGTTTTCCTCACACCAGCTTGGGTTGGGTGGTGAAAGTGTCATCTCAAAGCAAGAGATCAGATGGCAAAAGGTTCGTGTTTGATGGGAGCTGGACTTATTGGCCTCGTACAAAGGAGGAAAGGTGGCCCATTTATTTCCTGAATGACTCTTGTGCCAAGGATTACAGAGAGAGCTTTTGCCACCTGCCGTTTGCAGTCTTGCCCCTGGAGTTCACTGAGAGACCTGAGCATGGATGCCAATGTCCTTCCGAGCAGTCATTGGTTTGATTGGACAACACCAAGGCTCAGCCATTGGGCAACAATCTCCAAAACTGAGTTTGCTTTCACTGAAACTAGTAAGTAACATTAAGCTTTGGCTTCTCAAGGCATAAGGGAGAAGAGGGTGGCTTCAGAAGGAAAGAAATGGTCATCTTCCTCCCTCTGTGATATGCTCTCATATTTCTCCCTTGTATGAATTATCATATTAATGATTACATCATGGACAGCACTGTAAGTCTAATCAATTTTCATGACTTCTCTCCTCTGCTAGAATATTGACTGCATCAAGGTACAGTTGGGTCATGTTGGCTGACGCTTTTTCCCTTGTTCAGCATAGGGACTCAGTAACAACTTGGTGCAGGGATGAGGAAATCAGTCTTGGGGATGCTAAGTAACTCGCTGAAGATCGCACACTCAGCGAGTAGTCGAGCTAGGATGAAATTTCCTCCTCATAACCCCTGTGCTGTGAGGACATGAAGGAGGGAAGAGGACAGAACATCCCATGAGGTGGAAGTTGACCCCAAGGAGTGGTGGAAATCATGGCAGAGGAGAAAGGCACTGGACCAGTTCTCCATAAAACAGATGGACTGTCTTAAAGGTCAACATTTAAGAGACACCAGGATGGGCGGGGAATTTGCTGCTGTGAGCTTCAGTGGGGAGAAGTTTTCTGTCTGAGCACAGGAGAGTAGGGTCCAGAGGAGACAACCATTAACCAGAGACGCAGGACTCCTGTTGAGGGCCACTGATGGGGGTGGGAGATCAGTGCCCTTCTGGAAGGAATGAGGCCCCAGGGCGGAAGAAGAAGCCTGAACAAGGCATGAGGAGGTACGAGGGGACACGTTCCCACAGGACGAGACAGGTGAGTCTGCATAGCAGGCAGAGTCCGGCCAGGAAAAGCGTCCACAGCAGGTACTTGAAAGGAGGACATAGCTTGGGGCACTAGTTAAAATTGTTGGAGGGGCAGGAATGCCAATTGGAGGATGGCAAGGAACCCCAGACAGCTAGCATCCTAGAGCTGGGGACACGGAGGGAGGTGACAGTCCTGAGGCCACCTGGTGAGACCAGGTGCCGCGGGGACACCTTTCTTGCCAGCCCGAGGCCCCTGTTGGCCGATCCAGTCAGAAACCAGGTGGCCAGGGGTCTTGGGAAAAGCAAACTTCAAGGGTCAAGCCTCACTGATATAAGAAAGCAGGGGAGGAGCCAAGACTGGATAGGAGGCAGGGAGGTCAGGTGGAGGACAGCGGGGAGGGGGAGACCACAGCGGTGCCTGGAATGGCTAGAAATCAGTTCTCTGCTTGAAAATGAGGGGCGTGGATGGAATGGATGCAATTAAAGATAAATTACTTTTGAGAATTTCATTATCCCAAATGTTTTGTTCTTAGATATTAATTAAATAAAAAAAGAAAATGTAGTGTTACGGTCATAGATTATTAAAATTTAAACAATGCCCCCCAGGAACCTGAATTTCCTTCTTTTCTTACTTAGCTGAGGGCCCCAAAGCTTTTGGGATGCAAATGTTGTTTATCCAACACATTAGGCAAAGCAATTCAAATTATTAATGGTGCTCATTTAATTTGATATCTTGGGTGTTTTTTGTGCATGTCTGATGTCATTGGGGAAACAGACCTTTGTTTACCATTTTTATTCCTATAAAACAGATTTGAGAGTGAATTATTCATGGGATTGTTTAATTCTGTGGGAGTTTGATGATGCTGAGGCCATGTCCTTCCCCCCCCTTTATTAGGACTGCCAGAAGTCAGTTAGCCATCCCTAAATGAAATACAACAGATAGCTCATTACCAGTCAGCTTAATATTTATTTTTTTCTAGATTCCTTTTCATTTATGGTAATAGCTTTTGTTAAGATAAATGATCTTACAGATGCTTTGAAATCCATAGGTGGCTTTTTTTAAAGTCAATGAAAGATGACCATATAATTGTTTCATACTAAAAAAAAAAAACAACAACAACCAAAAAACCCCTTTCCTGATAGTAAGCTGTTTGAGTTCGGGGACCATGTTGTAATCCTATTTTTAGGAACTGGTTTTAGGAACTGACTAACACTTATGGGGTATAGACTATGTGTAAGATACTGTGTCATGGGAGTTACAAATATGACCTGATCAAATTCTCCCAAAAGCATGGTGATTTAGGGGTTAAGAAAGAAGTCCAAGCTCACCATTGGCACTGGCCATTGCAAATCCTGTTATTGTAACCATTGATAATCTCCCCTGAATCTACTATAGTGACTAACGAACCATAAGTACCAGGTACAATTTTATTTTGTGAATGAATGAAAAAATACAGCAGTAGAGAGCCATTTCAGAGCTACTCCCAAAGAAAGGTACAATGTCACCTGGAGATCACATAATCCATTTTCTTTTTAATATCCGTGGACCATTTGATGGTTTGTTAGCTAGGACTCTTGGTTGTAAATGACAGCATCTCACCTCAAACTTACTTAAGCCAAAAAAAAAAGGGGGGGGGGCATTTGCTTCATGTCACCATAGAAGGAATGGGGAGTGTCAGCTTCAGGCACGGCTGGATTTAGGTGCTGAAACGATGGCCTGATCTTTCATCACTGAGCTCTCCATTCTTCTGAGCTGTTTCCACTCATGGACAGCATGTCCCCATGTGGTGCTGAGACACAGACGGCTCGAATCCTAATCTCTTGGTGCCTCTTCTCGGGGCTCCAGCAAAAGACCCAGGAGGAGCTTTGGTCCCCTGTGACCACGTCCTGTGCCCATCCTTCAGCCAATCACTGTGCAAAGGAGCGTAAAGCTCTGACTGTCCACCCCCCAGGGCCACTTGCCCATCCGAGGACCCGGGGCTGAGGTCAGCACCGTCCACACTGCTCGGCCTGCCTGGGGGGAGGTGTGCAGTCCACAAAGACTCGGAAGATTTTCATTCCTGAAGAAGGGAGAATGAGTCCAGAGCAGGCGAAACACAAATGTTCACTTGTTGAACTTGGAGAAAGGTGTTTAAGATGCTTGTCGCTTCTGATTACATCTTCTGCTCTCAATGTTTGACTCACTCTTCCAGAAGATTCCAGCATCCATTGTCTTTATGTCAAGCTCCATATAGGAGGCCTGGGGAGTGGGCAAGGAATTGTCCTACTTCTCTTCAGTTTCCTGTGCTCGGCATGTGATTCACCACGGCTTCCGTGGTGAACAGGAGCCATGACTAAATCCCAGACTTGAGATGTTCTTTTCTTTCTTGTCATTTCTGTAACTATTACTGAAAGACGTGAAAGCCTCTTCGGGGAGAGAAGGAGCTTAGCTACAGAGCACAGAGCCTTTCTTCTTCCCCACCTGCTTCTCAGGGGCAAGACATTCCTATCAGCCCATTTCCGAGCCAGTTGATGACAACACACAGAAATACCTTTACGACAGGTGTTCAGGTTGACAAACATAATATGTATAGGTAAACATTTCAAGGCACTGATAATTATTTAGTGGCGATTCGTTAGTCTTGGACACTTCGGCTTTTCCTGAGACCAGTTTCTTTCTTCCCTAGCTCAGTGTCTGGCTGGGTCTGGGAGAAGTTGGTTCCTTTTTCAGCATATCCGGTTTCTTCCACAGCCAGCCCGAAGAACCCGCCTTTCCCTTCGGATTCACCCCGATGACCGCGAAATCCAAATCTGTTCTTTCTCTGCAGCGGGTCTTCCTTTGCTGCTCGGTTCATGTGGCAGGTGGAGGACACGTGTCCACCTCGTGATTCAGTTCCCAACCCCAGGGAAAGCTCTCTGGCCGGTTGGGCTTGTGACAGTCATGTCCCCGTGGTCCAACCAGCAGTGGCCAAGAGAAAGTCTCCTGTCGTACCCACAGAACTGCCGGGAGCCCCCACTGTAGAGAGAAGCGAAAGCAGTCTTTGGACCATTGCTGATACTTGTGCACAGGAGGGAACAGGGTGAGAAGGAACGGTGGAGGGAAAGAGGAAGCAAGTAGGAGGACCCGGTGTATTCGGGACTGAGGGTCTCCAGGGGAGCTTGTCCCCTGATGACGGAGTGGCAGGAGGACCTGCTGGGCCCTGAGACAGGGCAGTGAGTGAGAAAGTGGCCTGACTTATTCACGAGCCCCAGCCTGCAGGGGCTCACTGCTCTCGTAAACCACCATTTCCACAAAGCCATTCTCCCCGCGGATTAAGAGCTCCCTGGGTGGAAGCCCACTATTCTCTGAAGCAAACATCACCTCAGTCCTATTTGCCAGGGAACGAGGAATAAATAAATGCACTTGGAAACATAAATGCATAATAAATGAAATAAAAATGGCGATAGGACACAGCTTACCTTCGGAGTTACCTCCTTATTTTAATGAAAGCTTTTTATCGCACCATTTACCAGCCGTGTGTCCGATCAACATGGAACCTTAATAATGTAACAGGATCCCACAGTGCTCTCTGATGACACTTGTAAATTTGGGGGGGGATTACTTCTTGTTAGACCAAGATTAAATATGGCTCTGAGAATTCCGCAGGAGAGACCTAGAAGGAAAAGCTTTATTTCTGCCATTGCACCAGAAATGGCTCTAAGTCTCAGCTTTCACAAAAAGGCTCCATTGTGATGGGTCCAGGCTGCGCAGCCGCGGAGTGCGTGACTTGGAACAGAGAACTTACTTTTAATGAGAAACCTGGTATTTCTGAGGGTAGTGGACTCCAAAGACCTCAGGGCTTGGCGTTTGACTGACTGCCAAACTTTAAACAATTGCAGATAAGACACACTCAGCAGACGTCCATCATTGTGATTCCTCATGATTAGGACGAGACTGATGACGCACCGTGGAAATAGGGACATTCGGCCTCATAACGCCCATGACCCCACAAACGCGGCTCCACGTTCTTAAGAAGTTCCCGCGTGCCCTTGACGCTTCCGTTCACGGGGAGAACCAGGCAGCTTCCTCCCTGGCGTCGGGACGGTTGGCTGTGGACCCAGGAGGAGAGAATTACACCCTCACCCCGCACCACAGAGCACAGTGAATTCCAGGTCGATGAGTTTAATTAAGAAAACGATACCAAGAAAGTCGACCTGGTTAGTTTTCAGTTTTGATTAGAAAAACACACCCCCGCAGACCATAAATACAGTTACGAAGCTAGTGAACCCCGGGGGGGGGTGGTATATTTGCTACGAAGGACCAAGCATTCCCATCTTCTGAAGGATGCTTACCAGCCACCCTAGAAGGTTCACACGTGATGAAAGTAACAGGCAGGCAAGTGACACCAAGGACGAGAAAGTGACAAACTTGATGCTTCCTGGTGGCAACAAGAAATAAAAGCAGAAACAGCTTAAACCACGAGATACAACTTTTCAACTCAAAAACATCAGACCACTTTAAAAATAGTAACACCCTTTTCTTTGGGTAGACAGCATCCTCCCCCGGGGCACTGTCGATATTTCTGGAGAATTCTTTGTGGGCAACGAGTGTCTTGCATCTCCGGCTTCTACCTTCCAGATACCAACAGCCCTCTCCTCTGCTAGTGACGGTGAGAAATGTCTATAGACAGTGCCACACATCCCCCGCCCCTGGGGGCTGAAGCTACCCACTCGGTTAGAATATGAGAAAATTTGTGGTCTCGTACATTTCTGGCAGACAAGATGGAAATATCTATCCAAAGACTTAGGACGTACTTCCTGTTTTATGTAGCAATAAACTCATAGTATTTATCCTAAGGAAAATATCTGTGCCCTAAAATTTTATCTACTATAATATTCACAGCCTTGTTTATAATTGCAAACAATTACAGATCATAATCTCCAACAGCAGGGATTGGGTGGTTGTTAAAGAAGGTCATGTCATTCCTGCAATCTCGACAACTGTGAAAACCATGACAAAATGTGCACAAAATGTCCAGCTATAAAACAGCAGTGAGCGTGTGTGGGAGGGGAATGGGGTACAAATGGGCATAGACAGACACCGCTAGGACAATTAGTAAACCATTTTGCCGGATGGCAGACGATGGCTAGATTAGTTATCTAGTGCCGTAACAAGCCCCAGACTTACTAGCTGAAAGCAGTGCTGACTGCCTCGTTTCTGTGGGTCAGGAAATCGGGAGCAGCTGAACTGGGCGGTTCTGTCTCAGGATTTCTTGGGGGGCTGCCGCAAAGACATTGGCTGGTGCTGTGTCATCTGAAGGCTCGTCTAGGGCTGGAGAATCCACTCCTAAAATGCCTCATGTGCATCCTTGTTGGGAGAAGGCCTCAGTTTCCACCCCCCTGGCCCTTTCCGTGCGCTCCTTGAGGATTCTCTTGAAGCAGGTGTGCCAAGAAGGTGAGAGCCAGAGGGAGGTATGATGCCTGTGGAGACCCAGCTGGGAAAGTCACACACCGTAACTTCTGTCCCCTTCCAGTCATTAGAGGCCATGGCTGTGTGCATCTGGCATTTGAGGGGAAGATGTGATGGGGGAGGTCAGACAAGGATGGGACAGATGGCATCTAAGTCTTCAAGGGAGAGCTCACCAGGAACACAAAGGAAGATGCTCTCTTTCCAGAAACATGGAATAGTATATGCAAAAGCATGGGGTCAGAAAGAGTCTAATAAACCCATGGGGCTGTTTTTGGAGCATTTGAAACCCTGAATATGGAATAGAGGTGGGGGTGGAGGTGTGGGGGGAGACGAGGGTCCCATGAGGGGTTAGGCATTATCTAGAATGTCTCAGGAAGCCACAAATGATTTTCAGCAGGAAAAGAACACAATCAGATTGTATTTTAATAACACCACTCTGCAGACTGTGGAGCCAGCAGGGAACATAATCAAGAGAGCCCTGTGACACCTGTCAGGGAGAAACAGCACGGACACCGGCCTCAGCCGTGGTGTGCAGGGGAGAAGAAGACAGAGCACTTCATGTTTGGCATGAAGGATCAATGGAGTTCCATGATCGATTCTATGTGGGGCTGTGGGAGAACTAGCACTGGGGGGGACTCCCAAGTCCACGAGCAGCTGGGGAATGGTCAAGGCCATTAATAGATACGGGATGGGACAGAGAAAGAGGATAGAGTGTGTATATATCTTGTGATGTTATAGAAAAATTAAATTTTAATTGTCCAAAGAAGATGCCCAAGAGGCTTCTGGGAATTCCGTGTGGGTCTCAGGAGCGATTTCTTGGGCGGGCATCGTTGCTGGTTGAAGTGATGGTGTCGCCAAGGAGAATACCTGTTACCTGGCTCCTGACTGCTACCCCACCATCTCCCATGCTTAAGCTCCAGTCTTGCAAAGCACAGCATATAAAGGGCCAGATGGCTGAAGCCTCTGTCGCTTACAACAGATTTGACCAAAGGAAGGAATTGAGGAAGGAATATATTCCTAGAGGGTATGTTAAGAGGCACGAAGAGAAACAGAAACCCACAGATTAATACTGAGGACAAATCATAACGGGAGAACAAAAAATATGGTTACAAAACAATTGGATCCCAGGCTCAGGAAGAATGAAGTGAATGGTGTCAAATATTACAGAGAAGTAAGACAGATGAGAAATTCAACACATGCTTGAGATTTGCAATTAGCAGGCCACTTGCAAAGCACTGGAAATGGTTTCCGTAGATTGATGGGAAAAAGATACTTCGCAGAGGGCTGAACAATGGAAAATCTATTTAGGATTGGCAGACGAAGACGTTTTCAGCAGAAACCCTGGATCCTAACAATTAAGGATAAATGATTATTTGTACCCCATGACCAATTAATGAAGGAACTTTCTACTCATCGGAAGATTTAACATCAGACACACGTAGAGATTAATGACAAAATGAACAATCAAACTTTAATACTTGTAGTGGGGACCGTTGCTTTCAAAGCCAATGGAATGTCTGTTCCCCGAGGGATTTTGAGTATTGATGCAAATTGATGCCACTCACAGATGGGATAAGCATAATAGGAAAGAGCTAGCGTTTATTGAATAATTCTTATAAGCCAGAAATGTTACGTATCTTGTTCCTTCACCCATCCTTCTAATTCCAGGCTCCACAGGTTCCTGAGAAAAATACAGCCGTGGACATTGATGCTCAAATGTATTGGCTTTGAGCTTTCCTCTTACTCATCACTACCTCTTTGCCTGGGAGTCATCTCTTGGGAAGGTCTGGAGACATCATTGCATGAAAACCCATCTCCAAACAGCTCAAGCAAAACGGCAACTCACTGGTTCACGCGATAAAGCTGCTCTGAGTGTAGGCGCGGGTGCGGTGTTGAGACCAGCTGGAACCAGGCTCTCAGATTCACGAGGGGTTCTCTCTTTTGTTCTCTAAATGTTGGCTTAATTCTTTCAGCTCTGTTTTCTACCAGGTAGAGGACCTGGTTACCGGAGGCTCTATACCTCACATCTTTTCAGCTTTTCTTCAAGGAGAAACAAGGGCCTATTGTCCCAGTTGCAGTTTGCAAATTCTCAGGGAAGTTACCGGCCCCTGAGTCACACATTCACCCACTGGACCGGTCAGTGCTGCCAAGGGAAGAGCTAGTACGGTGGGTGCAGTATAGACCACAAGCCCAATCCCATGTCTGGGGGTTTGCAGCGAGGCACTGAGAAGACACATCTATGACCATCCCTGCAACGAGCTTCCCAACTCTACCGTCAGAGACTTACTCAGAAAACCTTCCTGGCCAGTTCTGCCCCCCTCACCACACAAGCCACCCTGTGCGAATGGATGCTTGTATCTCAAACATCCCATGCCAGTGGTCAAATCTGTTGTAAGCGACAGAGGCTTCAGCCATCTGGCCCTTTATATGCTGTGCTTTGCAAGACTGGAGCTTTGAGCATGGGAGTTTGGTGGGGCAGAAGTCAGGAGTCAGGTAACAGAACTTGGTTTATTATCCTATTTATCTGAAGATGGAATCGATAATCCTGAGCTAAATCCCTTCAGTTGGGAGAAGTCAAGGTTGTGCCTGACGTGCGTGGTTGATGGCTGGTGGCGGGGCGGTAGAATGAGCAGGTGCTGGGTGCGTCTTGACTTTGCCATGGTTTCAATGGTCTATCTTGACTCATGGAAGCATTTGTGTCTTGATTTCTTCATCTGCAAAGTGAGGACGAGGCTCCAGAATTTTCCAGTGTTTATCTTCTTGGATGTTCTTGACTGCTCTCAGGCACACGGCTGCTCACTCTTCCGTTCAGCAAAGCAGGTGCTGTGTTTGGACGCCCGCAAGTCATTCTCTTTCGATAACGTCGTCAGTGAAATAGCCCTCCCCACCCTCAGTCTGTGTGGTTTCGGTGGGTTCAACAACTCTGTGCAGCTCAAATCTAATTCAGCTGGACCATGCCCAAACTCTAGTGACAGGAATTAGCAGAGGGCCTGTGGCCTTACTCGAGATGATGCCAGTCAGGCTGGGAACTATTGTTGGAACAATTAGAAAAAAGGAATCAGCAGAGATGTCAACACCGAGGAAAGCCCAACTGGGAAGACGGAGAGAGGCTAGGGCCATTTCACCACCTGGATCCAGCCATTCCTGAAGAATATGCTTGGAAATTGTCAGATGCTTGGGTCCATGAATGACCCAGGAGCCAGGGTGAGTTGGTTTCTTTAACTTGCAAATTAATGGGTCAAAACTAATACAGGACAGGAACCATTTGTGGTTTCTGAATCCCGACAGCCCACCATGGCAGAGTGTAGGCGTCTAATTAGTGTTTATGGAGCTGAGCTGCAATGCACAAGGGGCAACTTTGCTCCTAGCAAGTGTTCTGGTAACTACTGTTGCTTACCAAACCATCCAAACTTAATGGCATAAAAGAACAACATTTTAAAATTTTAGGTCACAGCAGGGAGGGGCTTTCTCTCTGCCACACTAACTGGGAACTCTGTTGGGAAGCCTTGAAGCAGGGGTGACCAGTTGGCTGGGGACTGCGTTATCCAAAGGCTTTATACTCAACACGTTTAGGCGGCTCTACTAAGGGCCTGAGACCAGGACTGTTAGCTGGAATGCAGACACATGGCCTCTCTGTGTGGCTTTGTGGTCCCTACCCTGGGGTAGTCAGACTTCTTCCATGCACCCCAAGGCTCCAGGAACAAGGGCTCCAGCACCACGTGACCTATCTTCTGTGACCTACCTCGGAAGGCACAGGCCATCACCTTTCTGTCGGTCTCTTGTGAGGCACAAGTCCGTTTAGCTCCTCAGGAAGGGGACAGAGACGCACCCCGGATGGGGCAGTGTTGAGATGGCATTGAGAAGAGCTCACGCTGGGAGGCAGGGTTGCGACCATCTTTGGGGACTACCGTGTGCCACAGTTAGCTCGTGAAAGGACATTGGTTTGGTCGGTGGTAGGGAGAGGTTGGCATTATTGGATCAATGAATTATTGGAATTAGCAATGGATTATTTATTACTTATCCGTACTGGTTCACATAGTCTCGGTTTCCCTGCCCAGCCTGATGGCAGAGAGTGGTGGACACGGGTGCCCTGGAGGAGGAAGGGCAGGTGGTGCACCCTCGCTGGCCTTGGAAGGCGACTGGGGGGCACCTGCAGTTGCCACCACCTGGTCACGTGATTGTAGGCACGGGCTGGACTCCGGAGGGGCCCAGCTCCCCAGCCCAGGTGAGCGGCTCGCCCTCCTGCCACCATGCACAAGTTATATAAACACCCAGCAACAGCATTTTAAAACGGCAAGTCTGACACTCAGCTTGAACTCGGAGGTGCAACAGCTCACAAGCAGAAGCTGAAAATGTGGCACGACTGGTTCATACCCCAGTCAGCACTTTTTGCTAAGTGTGTGCCCCAGCACGACACATCAACCACCAGAGCTCACACCTGCAGACGCCTCTGCACGGAAAATTTGCGATTATATAAGGTGTCTCGTGGGTTTTTTGTTCATTTTGGTTTTTCCCCCAAGCCTTGGGATTTTTATGCAGAAAAGAAAAACTTTCAGAACAACAACAACAACAAAAAAGTAAGTTATTTGAAACTCCGGGATGAGTAACGTTGATTTGTAGGAATTGTTTCTCTGACTTCTGGGTTATTGATGTTCTTAGAGGTCTAATGCGAACATAATACCAACAGGCTTTCGCTTAGGAGTCCGATCCCCATGGAGATCATTTAGTATCATGCTAAGAAAATCTGTATCTGGCCTTGACCCTGCGGAAACACCATAAATTATGTGGATAGTCAAATAGGGAAACTGGACAAGGAAAAACGCAGCATTTTAAGAACGCATTTCTGCGTAACAGGCAATCGCTGTTTGATGCCGTGTGCTAGGATGGTACGTGCCATGTGAGTGCTTTATGTGGGTATCCTTAATCAATTCTGGGACAGCCTAACACGTTAGGTGATAGCATACTCTATAATTCTGAAGATAAGGAAATGGAGGCTCAGAGAGGTTAAGCACCTTGGCCAAGGTCACACAGCTGTCAGTCCAAATCCAAGCTGAGCCTTCCCTGTAACCCTCTTCCGTGTAACCATCTTACCACGCTGCCTCAGCACAGCACAGGGTGGACAGCAGAGCTGGGAAATTATCAGTGTGGCGAGTTTCCCACTAACAAACCCCAGTCAGGGAAGAAAAAATGTTCTAGAATGCGTGCATTATCCTGCATTGTTCTGGGCGGTGAGAATTCAGCAGTGAACAAAGCAGACAGAGCTGGTGCTCTCAGGGAGTTCGCTCACACTCTGGGAGAATGACATTAACCAACATAGTATTTAGTACCTCGTGTACAGTATTTGTTTTAGTATTTAGTATATACTATTTCAGTGTTGATAAGGACATGATGCCCAACACAGGCTGAGGATAGAAAGCTGTTAAGTCCAGGGAAGGAATCTGCCATAGAGCGAAATTCAGCAGAGACCAGAATGAGCCATATAGGTATCCGATGGAGGGGTGCTCTGGGCAAAGGGAACAGTCTGTGCAAAGGCCCTGTGTCAGGAGTGATGCTGGTGCACTGGAAGCAGCAGCACAGCTGGCTGAAACAGGAGAGGAGCAGGGGAAAGGTGGGCAGCTCATGACACCCTTGCAGGGCATCATGGGGACCAGAGACTCTCACTGAGTGATGTGTGAGCTGTGAAGCTTTTGGGCTAGAGTGACAAGAGCTCACTGATGCTTCTCCATTATTTCTCTAACCAGGGTGGAAGCAGGAGCCCGGCTAGCAGAGCGACTTAGAGGACAGATGAAAGATGACCCTTTGGGAGTGAGGGACCACCTGGACCTGGACAAGCATGAAACAGTGGAATTCACATGGACACGAAGGTGTTTCCTGGAACGTGAGAAGTGAGTGGGATGAAGAATGCAGATGGCAGCCTGACTTTGTCTCAAGTCTGCTCTCTGGTGTTGCCTCTTCCAGAGCTCCAGACCATCCCGTGGGTCACACAGCCAGCCACGTCTAAGCTTCGCACCGTATGTTCCAGACAGCCAAAGACACACGATTTTCCCCTCTTGCTTCAGGTGCAAAGGTCCTGGGGCAGGGCTGTGGTTGGTCTGGCTTAGGTGCCATTCTAAACCAGCGGCGGGGATACTCCCGGGGAGGGTACACAACAGAGCCAGATGTGGTCACAAGGGACACAGTTGGAGAATCTGCCAGTTACTATTAAGTATCCACTCCAGGTGGGTGCATGTGTGACAAACTCCAGTTTTGCTAATGTGATAATTGTAGCCAAACTGTAATTTTCTGAAGGCCAATGTTGGGGAAAAAATTTGAAATATTTGATAAATATGTGTGCTTTAAACGCAGATTTCTCATGACAGGTTTTCTACAAATGAATTTCTGGTTCAGAAATACCAGAATAAAAGAAAAAAGCAAGAAAAAAGAAGCCGCCGTGACTTGGAGTTTTAGTTTATTGGAAGCACGGACCTGAGTCATGGCTACATGTTGGACACTCCTCGTCTTACGCTTGGACTTTCTACTTTCTAATCTGCTCTTTAAAAGGCCACAATGTTGAGTCTATGACTTCCCCCTTTCTGGATCTCATTTTCTCAAATGTAACCTGAGGGCTTGAACCAGGGGTGTGGGAGGGGATGGCTGGTTGCCCCCCCCCGCCCCCCCGCTCCGGAAGACCCTCTGTTTTAACTGGGCAGGGCCACGTTTAGCAGCGCTGGTCCGAGTCCATACTTCTTCCAAACTCACTCATCTTTAAATGACACGTAGAATTACATCCTCCAGGAGCAGGATCTGGGGGTTCTCTCTCTCTCATGCAGCCTCTCAAGGACCCCCCAAAGGAACCAGGGTTTTGCCTTTCCTGGAGGGACCATTCGATCCGGCAGAGTAGGACAGAGGACTCGGGAACGTGGAGAAGGCTATCGGCAGCGCCCTGTTGGAAAACATTCACTTGGGCAGTCAATACGGGTGCATAAGCTCATTTAAAAATATAACTCGACTAATTCAAACGTGACAACTTGTGTCCGTCGGTGACAGCAGGATCTGTCAATCACTGATTTTTTTCTCTTTATTCCTTGGGAAAACATGTGTCTTGAGCGTCCAACTGATCACCACTAGAGGTCACTGCAGGCCCATGGATGCTGCCCTGAAGCCCCAAGGACCATAGTTCTGCACCAACTGTTCTCCCTGGGTGTGTAAGAGGGAACGTTCCAGAAAGTCCTGCCCCCAGGTGCCGCTTTTCAGCCTTTTTTGATCCATTGACATCATAATGAAAACACTGATCCAGGGCCACCTGTTTTTACTATTTTGTAGCAACAATTTTCAATGATCTTTCGGGGAGCCTGGGTGGCTCAGTCGATTGACCGTGTCTGCCTTCGAGTCAGGTCATGATCTCGGGGTCCTGGAATCGAGTCCCGCGTTGGGGGGGGGTCCCTGCTCAGCGGGGAGTCTGCTTCTCCCTCTGCCTCTGCTGCTCCCCCTGCTTGTGTTCTCTCTCTCTTTGCCAAATGAATAAATAAAATCTTTTAAAAAAATAAATAAATAACCTTTCCAACCATCCCTCCAGCCATACACCCCCACCCTGCCAGTGCTTTGACATTTAGACTCAAAGCTCAGTAACCGTCACAGGTCACTATTGTGGAAACAGATTGCTCTCCTGTGATGAGTTAGAACTCAATTTACAGAGAATTGATCCTACGTAGTCACATTGGGTTACTGCCTGTGGATCAAATTCAGCACCAAGTGAAGACCTTTTGATAAAACACTGGCATTGAAGAATGGTTAGAAATCATCTTTTCAAAACATTTGTGTGATTATGTGGAGGTGGGGGCCTCTGTTCCGCTTTGGACCAACACATCCGGGGAAGATGAGGGAGCACAAGGAGGTCTTCCCTCTCCCGTCCCCGGACGAATCCACATTGTCCGGGAAGTTCGCTTCCGGGAGAAGTTGGAATGTACACATGGTTTACGCGCTGGATGGGAGGACTTTTATTAGGAGGGAGAAGAGAGTTCTCCCCAGCCAGAAGTAATCCCAGCCCTATTATTTCCATTTGTTTATTCCCCAAAGCATCCTTAAATCACTTCCAAATTAGGCCATTGAGAATGTCCTCCGATTTCAGCTTTGAAGCTGTTTCCCGTTCACATGGTTTCCAATAACCCTCTTTGATGTTGGCCAACTCCACAAATTGCCGGCAAAGCCTTTCCCACAGTGGCTGCTCCGACCCCTCCTGGGCAGGATCAGGGATCAGCTCCCTGGTGGGGGTGGGGGGGAGCAGTGACCGTCAGAAATGCTTTTTCTGGGCCAGGGTTGGGGGGGGCTGCTTTCTCAGGGATAACACTGGGATGTGCACGTGTGGGTCTGATTCGGGGGCCTTGCTCACTCGTCCGTGACCGAGGCGTCTGTAAGGTCAGAGCCCAGCCCTCCCCCCGCCATGAGAAACACCGGTTTTGAGGGACTCAAGAAACCAAACCACCTGGGTGCTTAGTTAGAAAAGCAAATGGGTCTTTTTGATGTGTCGGTTTACGGGATGGTGTTTGGGGCCTAGTAAACTCCAGTTTTCTCTCCTTTGTGGTCGGCGCTCTGGAGGACGTAGGCAGGGTTTCGGTCTTTCTCTGGTTTGAGACCTTCAGACCGACACCCCCAGGTTCCGCCTGACTGTGTGTTGACAGCCCAGCTCCTGCAATGTGCTGGCTCCCGATTACTGCAGAGACGGGTGCCAGAAGGGCCCAGAGCTGTCAAACAGATTTCCCGATCCGGCCTGGACTGCAGTGTCCATCAACCCCACCGTCGCGTGCTCTCTGCCCCGGGGGCCACGCAGCCTGGACGCCGCACAGTCCATCACTGGAGGTGAATAATGAACAGGGTGTTGTGGGCCGGAACGGAGACCAGAAATGAGAAAGGAAGGTGGGAGCAGGGTCAGCGCACCAAGGGCCAGGAAGAGCCGCCCCCGGGGCACCTGGGGCGGGTGACTGTTAGCTCAGCGGCCTCCGCCTCCCCGGCCCCCATGTAGCCCAGTGAAGGCAGGAGGTAGGGCCCCCGGAAGGAGAGGAGAGACTGCTGGGCCCCCGCCTCTCGGGCATTATAGGACCTTCAGGAGCTCTGCTAAAAGTATGACTCAGCTCACAGGACCTGTCCTACTCTGGCTTCCCAATTCCCTTAAGCTCACCCAAACCAATGAGGCCCTGCACCTCAACTCCCACCTGTCCCCTTGACCTCACCTCCTTCCACCGGCCCCCCAGCTCGCTCAGCTTTGGCCACAGGCTTCTTTCTGATCCAGCAGAGCTTTGACACCCCTCTCGGCCTTCACACGTGCTGTCCCCTCCACCAGCATGTTTATGACCCGGGTTGGCACGGAGGGTCCTTCTCTTCAGTAAGGTCCTGCTTCTAAGGCCACCTTCTCCGGGAAGCCTTACTGGATCTCTCTCTAGGTAAACATGATCCTGTCCAAGTTCCTTCTACGTCTTTCTAAAAGCATCATGTTCTTTATTTGCTCGGTCGTGGTCTGCCTGTCCCTGTGAGAATATAAGCTCATGGTGGTGTGTCCCCTTGCTGGATCCCCAGCGCCCGGCCAATGGCAGGCACGTAATAAATACGCATTGCGTGCAGTCAGGGGTCCGTAGAAGTCCCTCCCCACTGAGTACCCAGCCCGTGAGGACCACGCTTCCCTCAGGAAGGCCAGGGTGTGTGGTTTGGCTGCGCGTCTCATGGGTAGAGGAAGAGGGATTTAGCAAGCAGCTGGCCGCCCCGTCCCAGGCTCCGGTGAAGGACAAGTGTACACACAGCCCAGGAGACTTTCCGGAGGGGAGGGCTGCGGCTTCTCCCCGAGCCCCATGGAATCCTGCCCCCGACCAAGGAGCCCGCAGGGCCGGAGCGGGCTAAAGATGGGAAAGGAAATGCAGGATTCATCCGAGAAGGACCGTTTAGTGTCCGTTGAACTTTTGGTATGGATCCATAAATCAGTAGATTAAGGCAAACGGGGCGTGATACTATTGATCCGGTCCTTTCGGTTCACTGAGGGGTCATCTGGAGATGCCATGGGTTACCTGGCGGGCTGATAGGCTGCGTTCTTCGTGTTCGCTTACGGAGCCCACGGGGATGAGCAAGAAAGGACAAGGTGGCGGACGTTGGAAGAAGAGTAGATATGAGTAGGGTAACTCAGAAGAATCCAGTGACCTCACACAGTAATAATCCATGTCTCCTGCTGGGTGTCTCGTTCGGGTTGGCAGGGGTTTTGACCCCCCTCCCCCGGGGCCTGCTGGGCTGGGGGATGGAGACTCGCCCCCTTGTAACAGCGACACGTTCTCCAACACGTGGTCTCCTCAAGCCTCCTGGTGGGGTCCTACAGAGTACAGAGCCACAGGTGGGCTCCTCACTGCCTTCTCTTGGAAGGGACCCTCAGCGCCTCTGCTCATCTTTCCCCCGTCACCTTCTAGGGGACCGAGAGCACTGTCATGCCTGTGTCCGGATGGAATGGGAGGTCCTGGCGAACAGCAGGAGCGCCATCCTCAAGGACACTTCCCGACGTCTACAGGGGACAATCTTGCTGGTGGGATGCTCTCCCCCAGCGTCCCCAGCAAGGGCAGGAGGTGTTCCTGATGGTGATGCCGAACTCCAGATCAGAATGTTGTCCCCACTCTTGGAAGACACAAGCTGTTTCTGGCCTTTCTATTTCCTGGCCCTTCCACAAATTTGGGGAGATTGAGCAAAAAACAAACAAAAAGGAGTTCTGAAAAGCTTCCTCTGCACCTGTGGGAGGGGTTGCTCTGACGGCTCACAGGCCCTGTTTCTCACACTCGAGCCACTGCTCACTGTCTCCGCGAGTTTTGTCACGGACACAAGCTGGCGGCTAGGCCTGGAGCGGTGGCGAGGTGAGGCTCCCCTTCGGGGCAACCCATGCCTTAGAAACGTACGTGACTTAATTTGAAAGGAAACATGCCACCAAAGTAATGGGAAAGTGGGACAGTAAAAATATTGATAAAAAGCAAAAATAAAGCAATGTTAATCTGTTCTAGCTAGATAGCATCACTCAGAGCAGAGAGAGGTTTCCTCTGTTTTAAAAGCAAGGGTATTTGCAACTGTGAACACTTTGTTGCAAGCTTGAGCCCTTCTCTTTGATGCCATCCGAAGGACTGGAGGAGAACGTCCAGTTTTAAATACCGCCCCATATTTAGCAGCTATTTAGTCTATGCCACCGATCGTGTAATTCCCTTCCGCACTGAGGTCCAGCAGGCCCCCGTCCTCCTCTACCAGCAACCGGACCAAGCCTGCACCTCCCGCCACCGCCCCCCCCACCCNCCCCCCGCAGAGAATGTCTCGTTTTCTTGAAAGACAGAGATCCCAAACTGCCTTACGTAAACGCATCATCCACATGGCACAATTAGTAGTACTATTTAATTATGAACAAAATTAGGCTCACACATCGATTCATGGCCCTGCAGATGAAACACAAAATCTTGCAGGAAAGCATACTTCTTACACTTAATTTGAGAGGAACGAGGCAGGTGCTTCGGACAGGATGGGATGCTGTCCCAGAGGCACGGGCTGCAGCTAGGGACCTGGCAGGCCTCGAACGCTTCTCCGGGGCTTCAAAGGCTCGGCTTTCCCCATGACTAGTTGTGCCTATTACCCAAAGAAGATTAATTGTATTAGCTGGGACAGTTTACTGGAGAAGCCATATCTTGCGTCTTATTTTAGCCACTGATCAGGTTTCTGGAGTTGTAGCTTCCCCAAAAGCTCCCACACCAAAGAGTAGAGAAAAACTTTGTCCAGCCAACTATGCATAACAGGGAAATAGTTGCACATCCCTGGGCAGGACCTGGAAGCTGTCAGCCAACTTCCATCCTGAGGACACAGAGAAATCTTTTGCGATGACACCCCTCCTCACCAGGCCCTCCCAAAAAAAAGGGGTATCTGATGATTGCAATTCTGGGGGGAAAATCTTAATTTGATTTAGGACTATAGAGTGATTGTTTTCAATGAAGAACAGAGACCATGAATTCTAGTCTATAAATTTGGGAAATGCTAAAAAAAATAGACTCCGTTTCACACTAAGACTGACTCTGGCCACCTGCAGTTGGCGTTTGGTACAGACTCTGGTTCTGCCGGGGGAGGCCAGGTGAAGGTATGCAGGGGGCTAAACCTCAGTTTCCCCAGTTTGGAGGTGAAGGACATAATGAACAAGGCCAAGGGTCCTAGGACAGCTGCATCCGCTTCCCCAGGAGACTTAATGCAGAGCGTTAAGTACCATCCAGACCTGCCTAATCAGAGGCTTCGGGGTGGGCTCTGCCCTGGGGGGGAGGGGGGAGTTTGAACAAGCTTCCCAAGTGATTAACATTTTCTCAAGTTTCACAAGTGCTGAAATACATAATCTCTTATGGTCTTGGCTGCATTAACTCTCTATAAT
Organism: Ailuropoda melanoleuca; assembly: GCF_002007445.2. Classification (NCBI taxonomy): domain Eukaryota; kingdom Metazoa; phylum Chordata; class Mammalia; order Carnivora; family Ursidae; genus Ailuropoda; species Ailuropoda melanoleuca. Next base: position 1,983,367 of record NC_048229.1, read on the forward strand.
TTTATAGAAGACCCAAGAAATAAACAAAAGAAAAACAGAAAGACGGACATACATTCAGAAGCATAAATGCAGAATAAAGGAGAATTGCACATCTCAAAGAGAGTGAAAGCCAGAGAGACAGCCTTTTATAGAACCACACTTGCTTGTCTGATCTTCCTTGAAACTTTGAAAGCTAAAAACTCTTAAAGCTCTGGTATATCTTTGCAACCATGGGCATCTGGAATAAAACATCTGTTGCTCTGTTAGCCAGATGATAATGACCCATTTTTACCTACTGGGTAAATTCACCTCATTTGATTTCGTGGCTGTTGTTTTACAATATTTTTTCCAATATTCAGAATGCTTCCGCTCTCTCTGTTTTTGATCCCGTTAATTGAAAGGCTCACATGGAGCCGAAGAGTCCTTGGATTAAAATCACAGGATGATGCTTAGTGATTTCGGTTTCTGGGTTGTCTTAGAGATTCGGTTAGGTATAAACCAAGAACCTTGTGTTTTTTCTTCTCAAGGCCACGTTGGCCCTCCACGGGGCCATTCCCAGTTCCGGATGGGCCAGTGGGGGGCAAGATGGAATTCTTTCAGGATCCCTGACTCGGTGGTCATTCCGGGATCGGGGCTGGGGGTCGGGACTTGTCTGAGGCCCTCCTGCTCAGAGCTAGTCGGGGAAGCCCAGTGCGGGCCGAGGGACCCTCCGCGGCGACCTTTGTGTCCACTGGCCCGGAGGACTCGCCCTTCGCCGGAGGTTTGGGGAGGAAGGGAAGGCAAATGGCCGTCTCGCCACCTGTTGGTGGGTGGGCAGCAGGGTCCGGCCGCTGCGGCGGGCCGGGTTTCCAGCCGCCTCCCGGCAGCCCCTCCCAGCCGCGCCCGCGGGGCTGGGGGACGGCGAGGGCGGCGCGGGCGGGAGCGGGGAGGTGGGCTTTACTTCGCGGATTGGGGCTCACGGCTGTCATTCCGAAAGGGTGGGGCTTTTCAAAAAAAGACAAATTCGGAAGGCAAAGCCCCCCAGCCGCGCAGGACAAGGCGGCGCTCGCCTCCGCGCCGGATGCGGTCTCGGCGGAGCCGGGCCACCGCGCGGGTCCCCGAGCCG
>NC_048229.1:1984634-2082736 GCF_002007445.2 Ailuropoda melanoleuca
CCGCTCTCGCCTCGCGCAGCCCGCTCGGCCCCGGCCTGGCGACCGCTGGTCTGCGCCCCGACGGCGCCGGGAGCAGAGGAGCCGCGCTCGGGTCTCCGGGATGTGCCCGTCTGAGATGGGGACGCCGTGGCACCACTGGTCCCCCGTGCTCATCAGCCTGGCCGCCCTGTTCTCCAAAGGTGAGGGACGCCGCCGCCACCTCTGGCCCGGGACTAACTTTGCCGGGAGTGAGGGTGTGGGAGTGTGCGTGGCTGGGGTGGCTGGGACGGAGGGCGTGGGTGCTGTGTGCGCGTGTGCACGCGCGCAGGCGTCCCCTTTGCAGCAGGTGCCTCCCCGGAGGACTTGGCGGGGAGGCCCTGGGGGAGACTGCCAAGGGACGCCAGGGAAAATAGACCTGAATTAGGGGAGCGGGCCGTGGACAACCTGGGAAGGAGAGGTGGGCAGTGGGAGGGCTGGGCTACAGGTCAGGGGAGGGTGCTTGGAAGGACCTGGAAGGGCCCTGGAATGTGCACTTGGCTTTCCCTGCTGGCGCCGACCTGGGAGGAGATAATTCTAGAGCACTCTCGTGTATGGGAATGTATTTCGTGCCGGGGAGGCTGCTGCAAACAGGGCCCGATGCTTAGCTCGGAGAGTGACCCGAGTTCCCCTAAGACAGCCCTGAGGGCTTTTCTGCGCAGGTTCTCGCCTCCCGCCCTCCCCTGGCATCTGGTCCGCGCCCGCACGGCTTCCACGCGGAGTTCAGACCCTAACTTGTCCCCCGAGTTATGCCAGCAGGGCCCTGACCTGAAGCTGTGAGGAGAGGCAGCGAGCCCCCATGTGCCTCCGTCCCCCTCAGTCAGCACCGCAGCCTGTCCCTGGCACAGCCGGGCTGGACGCTCAGGACGCTAATTCCTTGAAGAGAAATTACGTGATTCAAGCAGGAGATGGTAGAAAGTACCAGCAATTCTTTCTCCTTATTGATCCGGACTCTTGTTTGTGTGCGGTTCCCTGCGAGCGTCTCCTCTCCTACAGGGAGATCTGTGAGGAGGAAAGTGGGGATTCTTATCAGGCTCCAGTGTGTGCCCCCAAATCCCTGTAAACAGATTTCTCATAAGATTCTGGAGATGAGATCTCTCTCAGAAACTTCAAAGCCACTTATGCCCAGAGCCTTTGAATTACAGGAATTTTCTGCTGTGAGCTCTTCCGGAATCAGGGGGGTTACAGTGCCTGGGCTCCGAAAGATTCTAGAGGAAGACCGTCGCTTGCTGGGGTTTGTGCTGCTGTGGGTTGAGGGACAGGAAGCTTGCTCACGCTGCCGGCTGTCTTCTCCAGCGCTGTGCCAGTGGGTTCACGGCTCCTAATTAGGACTTGGAGCGATCCCGAGGACCAGAGCCTCCGGGATTTATGATATGTGCACAGGAAACCAAAGAAAAGGTTGATGAATTCAGTGAATCCAACCCAGGCAGACGTGAGGTTAAAAAAAAACCCCTAATCCCCGGCAACAGCAGCCCAGCAGACTTGCATATTGGCTGCAAGGCATGCTTTTTTATTGGTCGTCACTTGGTTTTCTAATAGGAACAGGCTTCTCTGTTTTTATGCTGTGATAACAAGGTTTTATTAAGAAAGTTACAGAATAGCTTGGTATATATGACCTAACTATCGTGTCTCGTCAGGTATGTACATAGTTCATTACTGATTTCTTTATTAGGCTGAGCAGTGTCAAAGAACACGGTCATTACTCCTGATACCTTTGAACTTTTTTAAGTGGAAACCCTGAAATTGTCCTTAAAACAGGGCCTCTGTGATGTGGAGGTCTCAGCTCATACGTGATGCTACCAGCCCAGCATGTGACATATTTTGTGTGTTGAATGTAGAGACCTTAACTCAGCCACACTGTTGAGAGAGAAGTGGGTCAGTTGTGTGTGGGTTTTTGGACAGAGCGAGCGCAGAGCTGGGCCAGGGGCCGTTCCATGGTCCTTCTCGTGATACCTGAGAACGAGGAAAAGTTTGACCCGTCTAATGCCCTCGTGCTGTGTAGGACTTCCTGGTGCAGATGTGATTTCTAAATGCAGGGATGGTTCATTCCGTTTCCCTGTGTTCCCATCACTTTTCCCTCTAAGAGTCTCTGGCCCCCCGAAAGTTTTAAGCCAGCTTGAAATCAAAATGGACTGTATTTAAAAGGATTTTCATTGGAAGCTGGCATACGCATACACACATGCATTCATATAATCCAAAGTGCCCAGTTAGTCTGGGGCTGATGGAAAAATGGAGATGATTTCCAAATATTTAATGTCTGCTTCAGCGTCTCATTGTTTTTACTGTGTTGCCTCCCTTCCTTCCAAATAGGAAATCTTGAATGAACAGAAATGCACATTTTAATTCCATAATATGAACCTCACATATGTTTACATTTCATGAGCAGGAAGTGATTGGTCACAGAGCAAACCCACTCTTATATAGATCTTTTGAAAAACAAAAAGAAATCTTCATTGCTTGTACTTCTATCCGCAGGGACCTGGAGATGATATTACGAAATGAGGAAGTTCCTATGGTCCCAACCTTTTCTGGAGAAAGAGCTGCCAGAGAGCTTGTGTCTCCTGTGCAGGGTCTGGTCTTGTTGGGAACTTGAATTTTTTTAATTTAACAAAATTTTTAAAAATATTTTACTCATTTATTAGAGAGAGAGAGAGAGCACATGAGTAGGGGGGAGGGGCAGAGGCAGAAGCAGATTCCCTGCTGAGCAAGCAGCCTGACACAGGACTCGATCCCAGGACCCTGAGATCTTGACCTGAGCTGAAGGCAGAGGCTTCGCCGACTGAGCCAGCCAGGTGTCCCCTCTTGTTGGGAACTTGATGTGAACCAGGGCCGTGCCAGCCTGCGGAAGCATTTTTATGTCTTGCTGTTCATGTTGAGGGAGGGCCAGGAGTATGGGACGTAGGGGCAACAAGACAAATGGGTGAGAAGCCTGCACTGGGCAGAGAGCAGGCAGTTTCCATGCACAAGATCGAGAAGGTTGCCATGCTGACCTTCCCCTGCATGCTGCCCAGTCATTTTGTTCTGCAAATGCCCATGAGGAGCGGGCACTCCAAGCCCCGGGGGTGCTGGGAGAGGAGCTGCTGCACGGACGGGGACCCTGTCTCACGGCTGTACTGGCCCAGCGCTCTGCCTGTGCCCGGCGGAGGGGGCGAGTGTCCTGAGCCGTGGCTTTCTTAGTGTGTCGTCCTGCAGGGTGTGTTTGTGCGTGTGTAGCTTCCATCTGAGGTCAGAAGGGACCCCTGACGGGGCAGAGCACCACCTCTGTCGAGGCCACGTCCAGGAAAAGCCCAGTACAGCCCTGGACTAGAAGAGCTTTGGTTTACAGTGACACCTTATCCAGACTTTCAGGGGAGGAAGAAATACCTAGGAGGGAGCTCGTTGGTGTGTGTGTGAGAGACCGAGAGACAGTGAGACTTTATTGCTTACATTTAAACAGTGTCAATATTAAAGGGCCAGGAAACAGGGGGATCATTAACTTTCATTTTCTCTGAATAAAGTTAAAACAAATAGAATTTCATAAAAAATTCTTATATGCAGTGAAAGGTAGAATTCCAAGTATGAGGCCCTGTTTAATTTAGTTCCATTCTGAAAGCTGAGGAAAAATGAAAAACAAGACAGAACTCCAGAAATACCCTATTGCAGAAGCTTGTCCTCTCCTATATTTCTGTTTCATCTATTTATCTACTCATCCATTTACTCAACCAATCATTGTTCATCCATCCATCCTTTTGTTCATTAGTCCATTCATTCATCCATCCACCCACCCCTATCCGCCCGTCTACCTATCCATCCATCCATCCATCCTTCCACCCATCCTTCTACCCATCCATCCATTTATCCATCTATTCACCCACTATCCTTCCATGCATCCATCTGTCCATCCCCTATCTGTCCATCTATCCTTCCATCCCCTATCCATCTGTATATCCATCCATCCTTCCACTCATCCATCCTTCCACTCATCCATCCATCCACCCCCCATCCATCCATCCAGCCAGCCATCCATCCCTCCATCCTTCTACCCATCCATCCATTTATCCATCTGTTCACCCACTATCCTTCTATCCATCCATCCATTCACCCCCTGTCCGTCCATCCATCCATCCATCCATCCATCCATCCATCCATCCATCCTTCTATCCACCCATCTTTCCATCCATCCATCCTTCCATCCATCCTTCTATCCATCCACCCACAACCTTCCATATATCCATCCATCCATCCTTCCACTCATCCATCCATCCATCCCTCCGCCCACAAATTACCACGGACATGGTGGCTTAAAACAACAGAGATTTATTCTCTCACAGTTCTGGAGGCCGGAAGTCCAAAATCAGTCTCAATGCACTAAAATCAAGGTGTCCGCAGAAGGCTCCAGGGGAGAATCGTGTCTTACCTCTTCCAGCTTCTGGAAGCTGGCTGCCTGCAGACCTTACGTCCTAGCAGCATCACTACCATTGTGCAGTTGTGCTCTGCTCTGTCCTCCCATCATCATCTGCTCTCTGTGTCTGAGTCTCCCACTGCCTCCCTTTAGAAGGGATCGCGGGACCACCAGAACAATCTACATTGTCTCCCGTCTTATTCAATCACATCTGCAAAGATCCCACTCTCCTTTGTCCTCCAAATAAGGTGACATTCAGAGGTTCAAGGGATTTGGACATGAATATCTTTTGTGTGTCCATTTTCCAACCTTTTTTTTTTTTTTAAGATTTTATTTATTTATTTGACAGAGATAGAGACAGCCAGCGAGAGAGGGAACACAAGCAGGGGGAGTGGGAGAGGAAGAAGCAGGCTCATAGCAGAGGAGCCTGATGTGGGGCTCGATCCCATAACACCGGGATCATGCCCTGAGCTGAAGGCAGACGCTTAACCGCTGTGCCACCCAGGTGCCCCCATTTTCCAGCCTTTTATAGGGATGACATCCTAAAACTATATTCTGTCTCCTGTTCTAAGTTTTATATTCCTCTAGGGGCCACACTGTGTATTTTTCTTTCTGGCTTCGATTTCTCTCCAGTATTTTTTGGACATGGCAAGGGCTCAATCAATTTTCAAGCATGCTTAAGGCTGTGGAATACTGCTAAAAGAACCGTTGCCCAATGGTAAGATTAGTTGATGCTGTGTTTCCTCCCAGAAATTCAAAGCACTGTAGGAAATATTTTGGTCGATCAAAATAACAGCAGATTTCTTGAATAATTATTATATGCCAGCCACTGTGCTGAGTGATTTATGAAGGTGATTTTTTGGGGGAATTTTCAGATAAACCTAACTGGGTAGGGTTTGTTATTAAGCCCATCTTACAGATGCAGAAAGTGAGTCTCAGAGAGTAAGTAACTTGTCTGAGATCTCACAACCAGAAAGTGGCAGCATCGGAATTCGGATTAGCCCATGCTGTTAGCCCGCCTCCATTCTGCCTGTAGTTATATGTAACCACAAAAACCGAATTCGTTCATACGTGATGCCACACTTGCTGACGGTTGAATGCAGACAGGCTTCCATTGGAGTTTGGGCTCGGAGGCTAGTGTATGGTTGGCGCTCGATACAACACAAGGGTTGGGGCACCAGCCCCCGCCCCGCACAGTAAAAAATCCACTTATGACTTTGACTCCCCAAAACGTCACTGCTGCTAGCCTACTGTTGACCGGTAATGTGCACGATCGATTAGCACGTATGGGGCATGTTATATGTATTACTTGCTGTGTTCTTATGTTACATTAGCTAGAGAAAGGAAAATATTATTGAGGAAACCATGAGAAAATATGTTTTTGGTACAAGGCTGTATTTATTGAAAAAACCCACATATAAGTTCAAACCCGTGTTGGACAAATGGGTAAAGGAACGTCCCATTTTTTAATTTCCTCCGCCTTAATTTTTCCCGCCGTAATCAGGAACAGTCCCTAAAAGGGGCTACGATGTAGATTTTTAAAAATGCCTTATTTAGTTATTTACTTACGTTATTTTTTAATATTTATTATCCAGGGGTGGTCACCACACTGCGTTCTGTTAATCTCAGGTGTACGACGCGGCCCGCCGAGCCTTCTGTACCCCGCTCAGCCCTCACCGTGACCGAGGCAGTCACCACCTGTCACCAGACCACGTTGCTCCAATCTGACTGTACTCCCCACGCTGTACTTTTCATCCCTGTGACTTATTTATTTTATAACTGGAAGTTTGTACCTCCTAATCTCTTAATCCCTTAATCTCTTAAAACATAGATTTTAATTCCCAGACTGTCAGAAAGGGTGAGGGCGGTGATCTGACGGTGTGAAGTGTTAACTAGCATTCTAACACGCAAAACCATCCTAACTAATGCGCTCGGGGCGTCTGGGGAGGGGGGGCCCAAGGTGTGGCCTCTAGGACTGGGCGTGGGGGTGGCGCTTTGAAGAAATTTTAAAGAATGAGAAAGTAGCACGTAGAATGAAGGCAGACAGGTGCGTGTTTTCTGGCTTTCAAAAGGAGAATGATGGGTCCTGTGAACATGTGGGTCTGTGAGTTTGACTTGGACGCAGACCACAAGCTTGAGTGACCTGGAGGGAACTGGTGGTCACTGGGACCTGCCATGCACTTGTCCTGGAATGAGACCAAAGGCTCAGAATAGACCTGTATCACTTTTGTCATTTATTCAAGAAACACCTGCTTCTCGGAAGGAATAAGGGGAGCACCCAACAGCCTGAAGCCCGGTCTCCCTGACCTCTGACCTCTGTTATCCGATGCTGGTTTTAAACATTCCTTTCATACGGAAATACTGCCCAAGACTCTCGGCCGCTTCTAGAAATTGTGTAAGACTCTGCAAAGGTGGAAGGTCTTTGAACTTAAAAGTAAACAGGCTGCTGACACATGTAGGAAAATAGACTCAAGTGCATATTGTCAGAGCAGAGAGAACAACCGTAGCCAAGGTAGAAAAGACATTTGAAAGACCAGAAAGAATACGCACGCCCCTCTCTCCGAGGTGGGGTGTGTACATGGAGATTTGGATCCGCATTTTAGAGACAGGCAGTCTCGGAGTTTTTGGCTCTCAGTGGCATTGTGTTCTCGTGTGCGTGTGAGACACAGTGGGCTCTTGTGCTGATGGGGCCGTCGCTGAGCAGGCTCCCCAGGTGAAGACGATGACAGTCGCGTTCACTGGCGTCCTTGTGTTTGTGGATGACCCTTGTGGGGGGAGCCGTCCTGGCCCCTGGAGGGTGCTGTCCTTAGCAGGGTATTCGACGCACTCTCTCAGGACCTGGGGACAGTCACCTGCCCCATTGCCGGTCACCCCGGACACGGGGGTGACATGGGACAGCCCCCTCCCCTCCCTGCAGCAGAGGGCATGCCACAGAAGAGCCATATGCCTGACTTTTGGTTCCAAGAGCCAATGTCCAGCAAAAGACCAAAGATTTGGAAGTATGCATATTGACAGGCATGTTTTCTTGGGCCCTCTCTCCTTCCTCACCATGGAAGGTATTTTTCATGGGGCGGGGGCGAGGGGAGGAGAGTGTAGAGTGAGCTTAGAATCTGCTGTTCTTCTGAGACGCTCTGAGTCACTTCGCTCCAACGCGAAGGAGACAATGTGAGATGTTCCCAGAGGTACCGGACAGTCCCCGAGAAGGAGCACCTGCCCTGAACCTCGGGGGGGAGAGGCAGATGAATCCTTTGTGCACGGAGACCAGGCAGGGCGCTCCTGAGAGCTGCTGGGAGCCACAGAATGTTTCCCTGATCGGCTGGGTGTGGTGCAGGCGTGGCTGGGGGGGTGGGTGGTACAGGCGACCCCAAGGGGCCCTGAGGTCAAGACCACGGAGGTGTAGTCTGCATGGATGGACTGCAGGAGATCAGATGTCATGTGGACACGTGATGAACTCTAGTGGAAATGAACCCTTCCAGAACTTAGACATGGCCCTGGAATCATTGGCGGGGCAGTGATGACCGAGCCTTTGTTTGGCTACTGCTGGAAATGAGGACTCCAAAGAGGAATGAGGTCCTGTGATGTAAAGATGAAGAAACGTGTGTTTCTGGCTCCCTGAGGCTGGGGACCGAGGTTGGCATTCTCTCAGGCCCCCTGTGAACACGATGAAGAACACGCGGGGGCCGTGCTGGGTTTGGTGGATCTGGGTGCTCGCTGGAGGCAGATGGGGGCTCAGCCTTGAGCACAGTCTGCAGGGTCTGGTCCCGGGGCTCCGAGCCAGTCCTTCCCAGGTGAGTGTTCGTGTCCCAGGCTGGCTGGGAAAGCACACGGGATGCTCGTTCTCACCGGAGAGGGGCAGGGGCACAGCACTGCCGTCCAAACACGTCCCGAGCTGGGAGCCATCTAACATATGGGTAAGTGGGATGCGTGCAGCACGCTGACCCCAGGGCCCGCCGCAGATGCCAGCCAGGGAAACGCGGCAGACAGGAGCTGGGGGGCGGCATGTGGGAGAAGGCTCCAGGTTCCTGTGAAGATCAGCTTAACATGGGGCCGCAGGAGTGGAGGGGCATTTTAAGGACTTTCGTCTATTAGAACACAGTCCTTTTCCTAAGTGCCTTTTCTAAGAACTATTTCTTAAGTCCTAGTACCAGTCGGGGAGGGGGTGGGAGCGGTGTTTATCCTGAGAAATGGTTTGCACTTTATCCTGTGAACACCATGAATTTTGTTAAGTGAGTTTCTAAGTGTCTGTCTCTGCTTTAACTCCTAGGAACTCTCTGAGCCAAATTTGCTCTTGTAAGTGTGGGGACTTGAGAGATGCCTCTCACGCGTCAGCTTTATCCTCGGCCTTATCTGATTTTCCTGCCCGTGTTCTTCTCTCCCCGTCTGCCTCCGTGCCTGCTTCTGCCCCACGGCACGGCTGTTGTGTAACCCACTTCAGATTAATTTTGAAATGAGGGAGAGGTAAAAATAATCTCCCTACCCAAGGACGACTGCCTCCCGTTTTGGCGTGTCTCATTCTTCTTGTTTTCTGTGGATTGTTTCAATCGTTCTGTTCATACTTTGGAGGGTCCACATAATTTGAGTTTTGGACTTCTCGAGTTCATGTGTTTATATAAATATTTCCTCACGTTTTAAAAACCTACTACAAACGTATTTTTAATGTATGTGTCGTAGCTTAAAGGTTTTAGTTCTTGTTGGGCATTTCAGCAATTTATAGGTTTCCGCTATTATAAGGAAGTAATTACCTGTGTGCATAATGTTTGCTTTGAGTTACGTTCTGAGACAGATTCATGGTTATTTAATTACTGGGCCAGAGAGTAGGGGTGGACGCGTTGCAGCCACGCTCTTTCCCGGAAGGGCTGTACCCTTTTGCACGGGTCCGAGCAACGTGGGAAAGGATGGGTGCCGTAGAACGTTGATGGCCTTGGTGACGGCAGGTGTCAGTGTCCGTGGTACCCCGCAACCTTTGCTGAATGTCTCAGTGTCCCTGAGCGTCTCAGTGCGTCATGGAGAAAGTCACTGCTCTTTGGGGAGGTGGCTCCTAATGCCCCGAAGCTCTGTCTGTTTTCCCCAAAGTGGTCCAGCGCCCCGAGGCACTTTGCCTCTCGGAGGTGGAGGGGTTCAGTGTGAGGTGACAAAGTCTGTGGCCAGAGGAGAAGACCCAGAATTGTTCACAGCAGCCACTGCCCGGGCTGCAAGCGAGGACCTCATTGGGCAGGTGACGTGGCAGGGAGAGACCGTGGCGTCGGGCCAGGAGGGACAAGGAAGACGTGTCTAAGAATGGGGCGGGGAGGAGGAGGTCCCCTCTAGGACGGGCTGTTTGGGAGTCACCGCCATGGGGGGGAGGGGCAGCAGGTGGATGTTATAGTTTGGAGTCCGTGGTGCGGTGACTGACAGCATCCGAGAGACTCCGGGGGCCCGCATACCGCGTTAAATAGTCCAGTTCAGCCTGCAATCTACTTTGTTCTGATGTTTTATGTCCAGCAAGCAATGTCACCGGTGCTGGGCCTGAAGGGCCGTTGTTTATCTAACAGCAAGATAGGTTCCGAAGGCCCAGAAATGAGCATGAAATCCAGTCTGCCCTCAAGAGGTTGTGGTTCGGTGTGGGAAACGGTCCTAATCGTCTTTGCAAGCTCTGGGATCCAGGGACGGGCACATTCCCGGGTGACGAGGAGACAGGAAGGACGGCCTCCTTGATTCCCCCTGAATAACCCCGCGGAAATCTCTCTCCTGGGAACTGGGCTTCTTCGGCGCTGGCCGGGATCCTTAGTCGCCGACAACAGGGTCTGTCCTGCCGAGAGGGGTTTGCTGGGCCGTGTGCGTGGATCGGCCGAGCGCTCCAGGGGCCCCGCGTGCTGGACGCGTGGCAGCAGCTGGCAGGACTGCCCGGCCACAGTCCGCTCCTGTTTGGACCCAGCGCCCAGCTTTGGGCACCCGGGTCCCAGGGGCTGCATACTGCCGCTTCCCCAGGGCTACCCCCGAGAAGCGGACGGCAGTGCCTGAGCCAGCCCCGGACCCTGGCACTGAGAGATCCTGCGGCCTGGTTGCTAGGACTCCAGCCTCTTGAGCTCAGGAAGGACCTCAGGGGGATCTGGGATCACTGATACACGTTCCCGTCTTTGGTATCCAGGGAGGTTCTCACCTTGTTTGAAGTGACGCATGACACTGTTGACGTGGCAGGAGTCATGTCGAAGCGTCTCCCCTGTGTTCCTGGTCTCTTCCCAGGAGGCCCGTCCTGGGCGTCTCGGGCGTTCCTTGCCACGGTGTTGGTGAAGAGGTGCTCAGCTGGTGGCTGATCTGATTTTGGTTTTTCTGGGCGATCCCTCTGCCTTCTCGTGTTTGGAGTGTTCCTGGTATTTCTTTCAGCAGGAGCTTCTCAAGAGGAGGCAGGTCTTGTTTCATCACCCCAGAGGCTTCCATTACGGTCCTCAGGCAGCATTTAACAGATGCTGGAAGGACAAAATCAAAGCGGGTCTCCGGCAGGGAGGTCCTCCCCTGGAATATAAGACAGCGTAAGACCGTCTCCGGGAAGCTATGCACTGACTGGACGTGTTCACCCGAGTTTTATTATTTAAAGAAACACTTTGCGGCGATGAATAATTAGGCATATTTTGGTTGCAGGCTTGAAACGAAAATCGGAGATGGCCCAAGGGGTGCCTTCGTGAGGACAGACCAGCTCTGGTGCAGGACCAATCAAGGGCCTGTGTCTCAGGGGTGTTCCCTGAGTCAGGTTGATTTCTTGTCCACTGAGAGTCTGGCTGACCCACGTCCGCCTTGTTGTGCGATTGGGGGCACACGGCCGCTGAGGTCATCACAGTAGGGGAAGAGAGGCCAGGGTATCATGAGGGATGCATTTGAAGTCCAGATTTGGAACTGGCTTTGTTTCCTATGCCCACATCCCATTGACCAGCACTTAGAAACATGTCCTCCATCTAAGTGCAGGGAGCACTGGACAGTGTAGAGTGGCACATATACATTTGGTAAATGCTCGCGGTCTCTGCCAGAAGGGAGAAGGAAACATGTTGCTTCATGTAACAAATTCTGTGGGCAGGCGGCATCAGGCAAGGCTTGATCCAGGTGCTCAGGGGATGCCAAAAGGACCTAGTGTCTCTCTGCTCCTCTTTAACTGTATTGCTTCTATTCTTAGAGACAGTGCCCCTCATTTAGGCAAGATGCTTCCCAGCTCAGAATTGCATCTTCTTACTTGAAATCCACTGAAAAGAAAGCATTTCTGTTAACAGTTCTGTCAAAGTTCTGGACCTGCTCTGGATAGGCCACCTTGCTCCATGAGCCTCCCTGAATCAGTGGCTGTGCCCAGGAGGATGGGACAAGTGCAGGCTGATGGGCTCAGCCTGAGGCAGTGAGCTCCCCCCTTGGAGCGTGAGTGGGAATCCACCCAGATCACCTGCTATGAGAAAGGGGAGGACATGATACAGGTTATTTGGAATACCATTACCCAAAAGTGGTCATGGATGCTGGACGTTCGCCATAAGAGCAAAATTCCACTCCTAGGGTCATTGTAATTCTAAAACTACTATGAAAATATTCCCAAGTTCTCTAATATTCAACCCTGAAGGGAATTTTGTATTCCTGCTCAGGTGACGGCTCTCAGTATAGAATTGTACCCTCTCAGAGAAGTTACTCTATCCTTCCAGTGTTTCAATGTAATGTAAGCTTTTGTTTCCATTGGTTATAATTTTTCAGAGTCCTTAATTAGATGTAAAAACTATGCACAATGGAAATTACTGTTGTGGTTAAATATTTGCATTATGTGCTGTTAAAAGCAAGCATCAAAACACGCAATTGCTTGTTTTACAAGCATTCAGTATTTTGAAGTGTGAGGTCCCTGAAAACCTTGGGATTCTGCTGGAAGGGAGAGAGCTGCTCAGATCCTGTCAGTTACATTTTCAGGGGAACAGTGTCAGCACAGGGAGGGGAACGGGGGTTTTGACATGCAGCCAGGTGAGGCGCAGCTCAGCTTGTCCCCGCCCCAACCAGGTGAACCTTCTGCTTGATTTCTGGGCTTCCGACTTCCCCTTAGGGAGTCAGGTCGTTCAAAGAAGTGTAACTTGCAAAGAACGCAGAGAAACAGTTTCCAAGGTGTCCTGAATCATAGATAGCCCAATTATTTGCATTTTGGAAAGGAGAAAGGGTCGTAGGGTGCATTTCGGTCAATGTCCCGTTTTTACTTTTCTACAGTAATTTTCCTGGAATTGTTTTGGATGTGGTAAAGAGGTTTTTGATAGGAAAGGACATTATTACTATTCTTTTACGAGTTAAATTGAAAAGCAGGCCTCGCGAACCTGAAGGATATAAAACAAAGGAAGAGGGCACATTATGTTTTCAACAGATTGAGAAGCCAAAGAGCGGCCATCCCTTTCCTCATGCACTTGATGTCAGGGGTGTGGCTTTCAGTGGACAGGTGTCAGGCAGTGGACTTTCAGAAAGATTGGATTTTCTTGCTTCCATTGGTGGATGAACAGTGCTGGTCTTACTGCATGGCGACAGGTGGCTGCAGTGGGCCGACAGGTCGGGCCCACTCTTGTCGCCATTGTCGCGAGCTCCGTGGCCGTCAGAGGCGGGGAAATGAAATGCGGACAGCAGTGCTCATGGTCCTTGAAGTGTGAAGACGTTCCCTCAGTTATGTGATCTCCGTGGGCCTTGGCAGCGGGACAATGTGCAGCTCCCGCCGTGTGATGGTTACCTTGAATCTCGGGGAACTGCGTGGTTTACCGTGTTTGTTTGGAGCAGTGTCCTGGAGACTGGATATGTGCGTGGAGGAGTGTGGGGCAGAGACCTTCAGAGACGAATTTCCGGGGGGTGTTTTAGGGCTTCTGAGTCTCAGATCCTTAACTTTTGTGTGCGTTCGCCCTTAAACGTGATAGTTTTTTGGTTATAGTTGACACACAACGTTCTGTTAGTTTCAAGTGTGCTGTTCACTCCTGAACTTGATCTCGCTAAAGGCACAGTTATGCCTCTCATCTTCTTTGTCTGTCTGCCAGCATCTCTCTCTCTCTCACCTTTGATTTCACGATAGAAAGGTCCCCTTCCATCTTCTGTCTTACTGTGATTCACTTCCCGCGGGCGTTCAAACCTCCACTGTCCCACAAGTACAATTAGACGGTTCCTTTGATCAAGACAGCGGAACACTCCCACCCCATAGCTCATTAAGAGAAGTACATTTACAAGAAGAGAATTGCTTTTCGTTAAAAAAAATTATTTATGAAAATGGGGTTCATTTATGTTGTTTTGATTGTGCAACAGTCATAACTGTAATAATGCCAACTTGAAGACATTTCTGAGTACTGAGAATGCTACAGTAAGAAGAAGCAGAAAAGTTTATGTTCCGTGTGTACCCACATTTATTTTCGCTGTAAGAAGGTTTAGTGGGATAATGGATCTGTTATTTTCAAGATGATGCTCTATTACATTAGGGTACAATTCTCGGAGAGAACCGGAACGGAAGTACGCAGTTCAGAAGAAAGAGGAACAAGGGTATGTTTCTGATTGTTAATGGGGACTTTTTCATGGGTTTTATAAATGGATGGTGGTGGGTGTCAAGTCATTCTGTTATTTATATTCCAATGGATATATTTAAGAGAGTGATGTAACAGTTTAATTTTAAATGTTAAGATTTACAATACACTAGAAACTTTATCCTTAGCAACTGTTGAAACTCTGATGAGAAACGATAGGTATCAATTTTTAAATGTGCAAGTGGGTACATCGTTTTAAAAGGTTTCTCTTAAGAATTCCAGGAGAAATGCTCTTGGAAGACCCTTGTCTTTAGAAGGAGCTCTCAGGCTGGGCTTACATTGCAGACGAGGGGCATCAGGGTAGCCTGGGATCAGACTGGGATCAGACTGGGCGCTGACAGTTTTGAAAGGGTCCCCAGGGGACTCTGATGTGAAGTCAAGGCTGAGCGCCTTGAAGCAAAGCCATTCAAGGAAGGCATCTGTCTATGTGGACAAGAGGTAAAGCAGTGATTCTGAATCCGGGCTTCACATTCGAATCTTGCAAGAAGGTATTTTTGGGGAGTTGTGTGTGTCAGGTTAATTGAGGTAAATTTGCATAGGGTACGATTCACTTTCTTATAATACAGTTCTGTGAATTTTGGCAAATGCATGTAGTCTTGTAACCATGAAGATATAGAACATTTCCATGATTCCCCCAGATTCTCTTGTTCCCTTCATAGCTGGCCCCTCCTTCTGCCCTCATCCCCTGGCAGCCATGGATCTGTAGTTGTGCTTTTTCCAGAATGTTCTATAAATGCTGTCATGCACCATGTAGCCTTTTGAGTTAGCCTCCTTCACTAGCATCATCCATTTGATAATCTCCCAGATTGTGGGATAGATCAGGAGTTCACTTTTGTTATTGAGGAAACTGTAGTATGGCAAACCAGAGTTTGTTTTCCCATTTGGCAGGTGAAAGACACCAAATTTGCTCATTGTTTTGGCTGTTACGAATAAATCCACTCTAAGTATTTGTGTACACGTTTTGGTGTGAATGTATGTTTCCATGTCTTTGCAGATAAATACCTGGGGATAAGACGGCTGGGTTTTGTGCTGAGTGCATGTTTAACATGATAAACTCTCAGTCTGTTTTGCAAAATGGTTGAACTACATGACATTTGTACCAGTGAGGTATAATGTTCCAGCTGTTCCACACCCTTGCCAACCCTTGATATTTTCACGCTGTAATTTTATTTTAGCTATTCTAATACGTGTGTAATGATATCTCATGGTGGTTTTCATTTGCGTTTCCCTAATTACTAATGATGTTGAACAGTTTTTAGTGGCTTATTTGCCATCTGTATATCTTCTTTGGGAAAGTATCTTTTCAAATCCTTTGCTGTTTTAAAACGGGCAACTAATGTGGGCTGTCTTATTCCGTTTTGGAGATTATTTGTATGGCTTGGGTACACGTCTCTTATCGTGTATGTGCTTTGAAAATAGTTTTTCTCGGTCTGCAGCATGTCATTTCTTCCTTTTAACAGGTCCTTGGCAGAGCAAAGTATTATTTTGATGAAGTCCCATTTCCCTTTGTCTTTTATGGAATTGCTTTTGTTCTTTTTTTTTTTTTAAGATTTTATTTATTTATTTGACAGAAATAGAGACAGCCAGCGAGAGAGGGAACACAAGCAGGGGGAGTGGGAGAGGAAGAAGCAGGCTCCCAGCGGAGGAGCCTGATGTGGGGCTCGATCCCAGAACGCCGGGATCACGCCCTGAGCCAAAGGCAGACGCTTAACGACTGAGCCACCCAGGCGCCCCTGCTTTTGTTCTTATATCTGAGAAATATTTGCCAAACAAGGGGTCACAAAGCATGTTCTTCTAGAAAGGTAATAGTTTTGGGGTTTACATTGAGGTCTGTGATCCACTTTGAGGTCAGTTTTTGTGTGTGGTGTGATGGATGGGTCAAGTTTCAGTTTATTTGCATATAAATGTCCAGTTTTCCAGCACTATGTGTGTTATAAAGACTGTTATTTCTTAAGTTGGCTTTCTGTTTTTGTAAGACCATTTGACTGTAAGTGGAAGGCATATTCTGGACTCTCAGTTTTTTCCCCCTGATCCTTGTGTCTATTTCTTCACCACCCTGTCTTGATGACTGTTCTTTATAATGAATCATGATATCAGATAATGTGAATCCTCGAAATGTTTTGGCTGTTCTAGTTTGATTTGCAATATACATTTTGGAACTCACTTGTCCATTTCTTTAAAAAAAAATTTCCTGCTGGGATTTTGATTGGGATTGCATTGAATCAGCAGAAAATATAACTTTTTAATAATGAGAACTGCCATTTAACAATAATGAGCCCTTTGATCCATGAACATGGTACATCTGTTTATTTAGGTTTTCTTTGATGCTTATCATCACTGTGTTATTTTTAGCATACAGATGCTGCGCACATAACTTTTAGACTTATACCAAAGTGTTCCATGTTTTGGGGTGCTATTGTGAATATTCTTTTTAAGATTTGAATATACGGTCTTTATTGCAATTATATAGGAACACAATTGGTATTTATATATTGACCTTGTATCCTAAACTCATTTATTTCAGTAGCTGTGTTTTTTTTTTTTTTCCTTCTTGTAGACTCTTGGGGGATATTTTTCACAGCCAGTCATGCCATTTGTGAATATAGTTTTATGGCCTCCTTTTCGATATGTAGGCCTTTCCCCGCTGTTCCCTTTGCACTGGTCAGAAGCCCTAGGATGATGCTGAGTAAGAGTGGGGATAGCTCCCGACCTTGCCCGGTTGCCAGTCTTAAACCATTAACTAGGACATTGTAGGTTTCTTGTAGGTGCTTTTTATGAAAATGAGGAAGTTCTGCTCTATTCCTCATGTGTTGAGATTTTATCATAGATGGTTAATGAACTTTGTCCAATCCTTTCATTGTGTTGCTGCCATGATTGTGTGACTTTTCTTAGTTATTCTGTTGATATTGTAGATTACGTTGATTTTCAGGTATTGAATCACTTGTATTCCTTGCACCAACCCAACTTAGTGTTGGTATTTTTTTTTTTTATTGCTGTACTGGATTTTCTGATATTTTGTTGAGGGTTTGTGTGTAAGCTCTTTTCTATATATGTGTTTATCATTTTCTATATATGTGTAAAATATGTATATATGTATATATAATATTGCCTTTAGTTTTGGTGTCAGAGTCATGCTGGTGTGGGGTGTTCCCTCCTGTTCTGTTTTCTGGGAGAGACTGTATAAATTCAATGCTAGCACTTCTTTACATGTTCAGTTTAAATCATCTGGTGAAACCACCTGGGTCTGGAGGGTTTTTTAAAGAAAGTTTTAAATTGCAAATTTCATTTAATGGGTTTAGGACTATTCACATTATTTATTTTATATGGAGTGAGTTTTGGTAGTTTGTTTTTTTGATGAGTTGGTCCCTTGTATCTAAATTATCAGATTTATGGAAATAATATTCATTGTATTGCTTTATCCACCTCCAGACTGTGAGGTCTGTAGTGATGTCCCTTATTTCATTCCTGCAATTAACGATATGTTTCTTTTCTCTCTTTGTTCTTGGTCAGTTTGGGTAGAGGTTTATGAATTTTATGTGTTTTTTCAAATTACCAGCTTTCACTTTTCATTTATTTCTCTTACTCTCTTTTTTTTCCATTTTAATTGATTTCTATTCTGATTTTTATTATTTTGTTTTGTGGCTTTGGTTTTAATTTTTTCCTTTCTTAAAAATCTAGTTTCTTCACAGGGAAGCTTAGATCATTTTGTGAGATATTTCTTCTTTTTCTTTCTTTCTTTCTTTCTTTCTTTCTTTCTTTCTTTCTTTCCTTCTTTCTTTTTTTTTTTTTTTTAAAGATTTTTATTTATTTGACAGAGAGCAGAAGAGTATGAACAGGGGAGAGGGAGAAGCAGGTCCCCCCACTGAGCAGGGAGCCCAATGTGGGGCTCCATCCCAGGACCCTGGGATCGTGACCTGAGCCAAAGGCAGACGCTTAACCAACTGAGCCACCCTGGCACCCCAAGATATTTCTTCTTTTTCTGATAAAAGCACCTAATGTTATAAATTTTCCTCTAGGCACTGTTTTAGATCTGTCCTTCAAACTTTTATGGTATATGTTTACTTTCATGTAATTTACAATTATTTCCTTTAATTTCTCTTGTGACTTCCTTTTTGACCCATATGTTATTTAGATATTTGTTGTTTAGTTTTGAAATATTTGAGGATTTTCCAGATATCTTTGTGATACTGATTTCTAGTTTAATGCCAATTTGGTAAGAGAATATACATTCTAAGATGTCGATTCATTTATATGTTTGAGTATTTTTTATGTTCCAGAGTAAGGTCTGTCTTGCTAAATGCTTCTTAAGTTCTAGAAAGGAATATTATTATATTGCTTTTGTTGGGTGGAGTGCCCTATAGCTATCAGTTAGGTTACTTGGTTGATAGTGTTACCCAAATATTCTATATTTTTACTGATTATCTTTTCCTTCCATAATTAAGAAAGGAGTGTTGACCTCTCCAAATATAATTATGGATTTTTCTGTTTCTCTTCTAGGTTGTGTGAGTTTTTGCTTTATGTATTTTAGAAGTTCTTTAGTTAAGTGTATATGCAGTTAGGACTGTTATATATTGTAGGTGAATTGGTCCCTTTACAAACGTATAGTACCTCTTTTTACCCCCCTCATATTATGGCTTATTTGGAAGTCTGTTTTTTGTTTTTTGTTTTTTTCCTCATCTTAATACAGGTACTTCAGTTCTTTTGTTACTGTTTGCATGGTGTATTTTCCCCATATGACTATTTCTTTTATATCCACCACAACAATCTTTGCTTTTTAATTGGTGTGTTTATACAATTTACATGTCATAAAATTATATAATTTTACATGTAGTTAGGTTAAAATCTGCCATCTTTTTAGTTGTATATTCTGTCTGCTTTTTGTGCTCCCCCGCCTACTTTTTAGTTAATGGAATATTATTTACCATTGTATTTTATCTTAACTGTTGGGTTATTATTTATACTTTTAAAAAATCATGGCAGTAGCTGCCCTGAGGTTTTCTTTTTTTTTTTTTTTAAAGATTTTATTTATTTATTCGACAGAGATAGAGGCAGCCAGCGAGAGAGGGAACACAAGCAGGGGGAGTGGGAGAGGAAGAAGCAGGCTCATAGCCAGAGGAGCCCGATGTGGGGCTCGATCCCATAACGCCGGGATCACGCCCTGAGCCGAAGGCAGACGCCCAACCGCTGTACCACCCAGGCGCCCCTCTCTCTTAGCTTTATTAGTGTCATTTATTTTTATTTTTAGACGTGGGATAAACCCACACTATATTGTTATTATTTTTGTTTAATACAGTCAATTATCTTTTAGAGCAATTGAAAATAAGAAAAAATTGGATTCTGTATCTACTTTTATTTGAACCATTTCTTGGAGTTTTGATTTCTTTGTGTAGATCCCCGTCCCTGCCTGATATGTTCTTTCTGTCTGATGATCTGCCTTTGCCCTCTCTTGACTCAGAGGTCTCATGGCAGTGCATCCCTCCCTAGCTTTTACTATTCTGGGGATATTTTTATTTTTATTTCTGAAAATATTTCATCTATTTAAAGATGTTGCTTTATTGTCCCGTGGCTTCTGAGAGGAAGCCCACCGAAATCCTCATCTTTGTTTTTGTAATGGGTGTTTTCCTTTGACTACCCTGAACATCTTCTCTTTATTTTTCTTTTTCGGCTGTTCAGAGATGACGTGTCCATACGTGCTTTATCGAATTTCTTTATCCTGTTTGGGATTCTCTGAGCTTCTTGGTCTGTGGTTTGATGTCTTTCATTATTTTTTGGAAAATTGGCACTCCTGTCTCTTCCAGAGTTCCCTCTGCCTGTTTTTCACCCGCTCTCCTCCTGGGGTTCTGGGTCGGGCATGGCAGCCTCTTCTGTACCACCCCACGGTCTGGGTGCTCCGCTTCTCACTCTTTCTTTTTTTCTTGTAGCGTGTCAGTTTGGGTAATTTCTATTGGCCTGTTTTCCTAACACCAGTTCCTCCTTCAGCCCTTTTTAGTCCATGAATAAGCCCACTGAAGATTGTGCATCTGTGTGAAGTTTTTGTTGTTTTTCTGTTCCTGTTTCCATGACATTTTCTTAGTTTTGTATCTCTGTCAGAAGCCCCCATCTGGCCCCGAGACTGTCACCTTCTCCACCAGCATCGACTTGCAAGGTGCCTGAAGTCTCTTCCTCAAGCTCTGGCCCAGGCGAGCCCATGCCTGGGTCTTGTCTTCTTGAGGGACACTTACTTCATGACATTTATGTCTCTAGTGAACTATCTGATGTATCCCCTGGGGTCTAACCTGGAAGACAGAAATCGTGTCAGATACTTTCCGCAAGGGGACTTAGTACAAGACGTGGGGAGAGGCTGACCACCGACCTGGGAAGGGAAGGGAGGCAGAGATTTCCTGCAGCGGGAGCCCTGTCATCTCCAAGCGAAGAGACGAGGGGAGGAGATGATGCTCCCACGGTCTGGTTTCCTGGACAAGTTTTGCTGCCAGGGCTGCCAAGAAGAAAGATATGGGGGACTTCTAAGAAGCCCCCCACCCTAGCCATAGCGTATGGGGATAGAAGCTGTGTCCTCTCTCCCTTCCCCCTCAGTCTTCTAACAGGGACTTTCCAGCTGACGTGGGAGCCTGGGGATCCAGCCTGCAGGGGTCAGTCCACCTGCAGTGCAGAATAGAACAGGGACTGTCAGGAAATTCTCGGGGATGGCAGCCGTCCATTTCCCAGAGATCTCTAGTGTAACCACCTAATTAAGCAAAACTAATTTTATTACCTACTGCAGTAAGGAAAAGCACTGAGATTGGAGAATCTCAGTTGTCTCCCAGAAAAGGGGGGTCAGGAGTGGATGTTTGGAGTTGTGGGGTCTGAACCCAGCTGCTCGAAGGTGAGTCTTTTGGTGCGGGCATCGGTGCACGTCAGAGTGAGGGGCTTGGGGAGAACGGGGCCGTGCAGATCCTTTCCGAGTGGGCGTGGCCTCCAGGTGAGCCATCTGGCGTTCTGAAAAGGGGGCCCTGTGCCCAGATGAGCAGTATCTTGTTTACATAAATCGGTTTTCAGGAAATTTCCTGAAGCAAACGGTGAGGTTATTTATTATTTCACAGTCTTATCTTCCCGAGTGGGAATTTCCTGGCACGGATCGTCGAGTCGTTTTGATATAGATGCTCTTAGTTTTGAGTCTTGTTGGTTAAAATTTGGAGCTATAGATGGTCTCAGTTCCTAGGGCACAAGTGACAGACACTGACCCCTCTGTAATATAGATCCCAGCTTCCCTTCATCACTCCAGGGTGGAGGATAAATGCGGGCAGCCCCACGTGTGTATTTTCAGCGTGTGGTTAACAGGAAGACATTAGAAGAACTTACCCTGGCACGTGTACAGGAGAAGCAGTTACCTCTGTGCCAATTTACAGACACCCGGGAGTCAGCTTTCTGAAACAGGTTGTCATCACTGCCTAACAGCTCTGTGGGGAGGCTGCAAGATGAAGCTTGAGGTGATTGCTGTGTGCATGTGTGTGTGCACGTGTGTGCCTGTGCGTGTGTGTGTGCACGTGTGCTCGAGCATGTCTGTGTGTGTGTGTGTGTGTGTGTGTGTGTGCCTGTGTGTCTGCACGTATGTGGTTAACAGGGAGAGTTAGGCTGCTGTTCTTGAATTGCTGTGCCTGCTGTTTGACCCGTGTCTATTTGCCGGCTGACTGTAGGAGGCAGATGGAGGAGGCCCTCTGTGACCTTATTTGTCCTGAGCATTTAAGGATGTTTCTCAGCCAAGCAAATAGGAGTGGATGCCTCCCTCTGCTAGCAAGCGCCTCGGAGCGTCAGCCGTTGATCAGCTGGATTTGCGGGTCTGACACGTGCACAGGACATGGCTGGGATTTGGGAAAGGGCACAGAAATCTCTGTGTACTTCATCCCACCCCAGCACAGCTCTCCAGATGTGTTTGTGTCTTAGCCATGGCGAACAGTCTTTGTTCCATATCCGTTCTGGAATAATGGCGGTAGTCTGTGCTCCCTTCCTGATGGGGACGAAGGAGCTGTGCCTCATCCTGGGGTCAGGGAGGGGATTCACTGTCATTGTGGTGGGCGCCAACTGTGTTTGCACCCTCAGCTTCCATTCCCACGTCTCCTCCAGCAGCTTGTTTCCTTCCAGGAACTACCCCCCTGTCTGTGTGAGTCCATATAGTGAGTGTGGCTGACCCACCTCTGAGACTGTCGCTGCAGTCCATCCTCCTGGCTCAATGACTGCCTCTAGGATTGGTACCCAATTCCATTCTAGTCAAAGAGCGGCCGGCTCATGACATTTGGTGGAAACCACCAAAAAGATAAGGTCACGCTTCATGGGGATGAAAAGCAGTAAGAACACTGTGTGCTGGAGCTGCTGGGACCCGCCTTATGGAGTGCGGGGCTGCAGCCAACACAGAGCTACGGAGTAGGTAAGCAGGGTGGCGTCATTTGAGGCTTGATCCAGCCATGCCTGAAACTGTGAGCTTCAGTTACCTGAGCCAATAAAGCCTTTTTTTCCTGTAGGCTGATTTTATGTAGGTTTTTCTCATTCACTGCTGAAAGAATCCTGACTAATGTCCTCATCAAAGGACTAGAGTGATAGCTATGGAAATAGTCATAAGAAGTGCGAGCCAAGCACATACTCCCCAGCCAGCCTCTCCACTGAACCTCAGAACACCCCTCTCAGCGGAGCCCTCTTGCTGAGTTGGCAACAATGATGTGTTTGCTCTTCCTCTGGACTCCGCTAGCATCACTAAAGCACTGGAAGTCCTGTTCTGAAGGGTAGAATTTAGTGATGGGGATACTAACAGCTGAGTGTAAATCAGCCATAGCTGTGTTGGGGATGGAATGAATGCTTCTCAGCACACTGCCTGCCCCTCGGTCGTGAGAACTCACACACGTAAGGTGACTTGCTCGTGCTCTTACCTATTCATCTACTTTCTGGAGCTCCGTGGTGGGCCATCCGAGGCCAGGGGCTGTGTTTCAGGTCTCCGCAAGCTGAGAACATAGCCTGAGAAAGCCTTCAAATCTCCCCTAAATAATGAATGAACAAGTGAGTGAATACAGCAGTGTTGATTAATTTGGAAGTCTCCAGGCCAGAGTTAACAAAATGGCAGCTGGCAGGTTGGACATGGCCTCTGGACAAGTTGTGTTTGATCAATAGAATCTTGTTGTTGTTTTCTTAATTGAATTGTCAACATTTCAAATCACAAGAATTAATATGAGGTTGGACTTCCGGTATCTCTTGAAGGTGGGCAGCCCTGGCAGGGCTGGGATCCCCATGGCCCTCCTTGGTGGGGCCCAGTGGCCACTGTGTCCTCTAATGAGGCACGCGCCCTTTCGTTTGCCCACCAAGCCTGCCCCTGTCATTCTGATGTCCATCCCCCACTGAACTGCAGGACCAGGCCCCGGAGCTGGTAAGACACCAGTGCCTCTCTTCCGAGCTGTGCCCGCTGGAGGGTATGTATTGTCTTTTGAACATTTGTCCTAATTTGGATCTACTGTTTCATCACCTTTTGTGTCTGTTATTATGTAGAAGACGAAGATGGGAGATAAGAAACAGAAGAAGAGATGCCCAGCAGAGCAACCCAGGTGCTGATAATGCACTGCACACGTCCATCAAATAAGTTAGTGCTTCTGGTGCACGTGCACGTGCGTACACACACGAAACGGCCCTTTAAGATCTCTTCGTAAACAGTGTTAGATGTTTGCTTTTGTGGGAGGTCCTTTGGGAATAGGAAGGTAAGGCCAGATCATTCTCCTGGTGCTTCCTCTGCTGTGACTCCATCCCTCTATCCCTCTATCCATTCACCCACCCACACACCCAAACATCCATCCATCCATCCCTCAGTTCCTCCCTCCGTCCATCCATCCATCCATCCCTCCCTCTGTCCATCCCTCCCTCTCTCCATCCCTCCCTCCATCCATCCACCCATCCATCCACCCATCCATCCATCCCTCCATCCATCCATCCCTCCGTCCGTCCATCCATCCCTCAGTCCATCCATCCATCCCTCCATCCATCCACCCATCCACCCATCCATCCCTCCATCCATCCGTCCGTCCGTCCGTCCATCCCTCCATCCATCCATCCGTCCGTCCATCCATCCATCCCTCCATCCATCCATCTGTCCGTCCATCCGTCCGTCCATCCCTCCATCCATCCGTCCGTCCATCCATCCATCCATCCCTCCATCCATCCGTCCGTCCATACATCCATCCCTCCATGCATCTGTCCGTCTGTCCATCCATCCATCCCTCCCTCCATCCATCCATCCCTCAGTCCATCCATCCATCCGTCCGTCAGTCCATCCATCCATCCATCCCTCCCTCCATCCCTCCATCCACCCATCCATCCATCCCTCCACCCATCCACCCATCCACCCATCCACCCATCCACCCATCCACCCATCCATCCACCCATCCATCCATCCCTCCATCCATCCATCCATCCGTCTGTCCATCCATCCATCCCTCCATCCATCCATCCATCTCTCCCTCCCTCCATCCCTCCGTCCACCCATCCATCCCATCCCTCCATCTATCCATCCATCCATCCATCCATCCATCCCTCAGTCCATCCATCCATCCATCCCTCCCTCCCTCCCTCCATCCCTCTGTCCACCCATCCACCCATCCATCCACCCATCCATCCATCCGTCCATCCGTCCGTCCATCCATCCATCCCTCCATCCATCCGTCCGTCCATCCGTCCGTCCATCCATCCATCCATCCATCCATCCCTCCCTCCATCCCTCTATCCCTCCATCCATCCGTCCGTCCGTCCATCCATCCAGTATTTGGGAGCACTTACAGTGTGCAGGGCACTTTACTAAGCAGGAGAACAGGAGTGTCCAGCCACATGGGGCTTATGTTCTGGTGGGGAGGCAGATAACAGAAAACTGAGAAGTGGAATAACCCCAGAAATGCTCAGTGCTAAGAAGGAAATACTACCGCGTGTCTAGAGTGAGGGCTAGTGTTTGGATGATGAGGTAGGGAAGCCATCCCTGTGGAGGAGATACTTACGTAGCAGACACTGTTATGTGTGTGTTGGGGTTCCTAGGTTGAAACCTCTCCCCTAGTGGGGTGGTATCAGGAGGCGGGGCCTTTGGGGTGACGGGGACTAGATGAGGTCGTGAGGGCTGAGCCCATGTGAATGGGATCGGAGGGTTTGCTTCCTCCCTGTGTTCTCCACCCAGTGGGGCACAGGGAGAAGAGGTGGTGGCAGTCAGGAGGTGGGGCCTCGCTACAGCCTGACCTCACCAGTACCCTGACTCCACAGCCTCCAGAAGTGTAAGAAATATATGTTGTTTATAAGCCCTCGCTCTGTGGTACTGTGTTACAGTGGCCTAGAGGGATTGACCCCAAGGCGGTTATTAGGATTGTCTGGGACCAGGACTTTCTAGGGTCCGAGTGAAGGCCCCGAGCGTGGAGAGCCTCGATGTTCTAAGCCAGTGAACGAGCGCGTACTTCAGGCTTTGTGGTCCTTCTAGTCGCTGTCACCACTGATCACCTCTGTCCTTGTCATGCCAAAGCAGCCAGTGTGTACACAGCGTCCCGCCTCTCTCCAATAAAACTTTATTTCTAAATGTGAACGAACAATGGCATTTCATTTGCTTTGCGCTTGTCATGAAATATTATTCTTTTATTGATATTTTGGAGTCATTTAAAGATGTGAAGCCGTGTTCACTTTGTGGGCTGCAGGGAAGCAGGTGGCTGTCTGGATTCGGTCCGGGAGCCGTCGTTTCCTGCCTTCTGTGCACAGGTGCTGGCGCTGGACGAGCAGGGCGGTAGGCGAGGGATCTGGAGCGGAGGTAGGAAGTGGGCTGCGTAGGGCACATCGAGGGGAAGCCCCTGGCAGGTTTTAAAGGCAGAGTCACATGATCCAGTTTACATGTAAAAAACGTAATCATCTCATCAACCCTCAGTGAGGGTGGAATGCTTCTCTTTTGCAAATTATGTGAAATTCATCCTCAAAAAGACCCCCATTTTTTAACCCCCAAAGAGGAAAACAAAGGGTATATTTCTGCTTTTGTGAAGTCGGGTCTGTGTGAGTTTTACTTCTGGCTGATTTGCGTGTGTGGTTTACCTGCTTCTTGGGTCTGTGGGTAGAAGAGACGGTGGAGACACGGCAGCAAAGGGTCTCCACGAGCTGTGCCGATCTTTGTGTGGGGCTCACAGCAGCTCCGCGTCCGGCTCCGTGCCCGCGGGGAGCAGCGGCTCCGCAAACAGCCGGGATTGAAGCCATTCTGTTGCTGACATTTCCTGCTGCCTTTGACAAGTCAGCTTAAATTCCTTTTGTTTTTCTAATAACGTAGGCAACAGCAGTGTAGTTCTGTCTTAATTGTCTTCCTTCCTGCCCGCACTTGAGTTGCAGAGAATCGGGAACCGGGCATCTTGACAATCAGAGCAGCTCTTCCCTCCTGCCGAGCGGTCGTCCTTCCTTGAGTTCATCACATCACAGTCCTGCATCTGCTGAGCCGGGGATGGGAGACAAAGAGACTTGAAGACGGTCTTTGCTGCTGAGTCTGATGCGGAGAATCCAAGGCCACGTAAATCTCTCAGCTCCTGGGCTCGATGGCTAGACGGTGGCTAGAGGGCGGCATCTCCAGGCTCCTGCACCCACCAGGATCCCCAGCGTGCTCCCCTCCCCCCATCTGCTAGGGAGCTGTCAAGGCCGGCTTGCTTGGGGTCTTTGCAGGAGAAGGCATTTAGGTTTTCCCAGGAGAGCCGGGTGCCTCCCTGTGACGGGAGGGACGTCCACAGCCCGGCTTTCTGATGCTCCCTGACCTCACCTGTGCGTGTGACGAGGGTCTGCACGATGGTGGCTTGTGCCTACGCAGCTCGAGCTCCCTTGAATCTTGCACAAAGTACACCTTGTATTAATGAATTTGTTGACAAGATAGAAATTACCTCACCCACCTGAGCTTGGCGCGGTCGGCATCCTGCTCAGCATTTAACCTCGAAACTTCCCTTTGAGATTAGTCCCCGCAGACACAGAGGTGTTTGAAGACGGGGCACCGGACGCTGTCTGCCGGCTTCTGCTCGGCGGACACTCGGCACCGGCAGCAGGTTCCAAACAACATGCCTGTATTTGTTTGCTTCCCTGGGCGGGGAACGGATTTGACCTCTAACACTTTTAGACCGAGAGGGAGATAAGTTTATAAGTTACTCTGCAGTCAGATACAAAGTCTTTTTGAACAGCTAATCCTGAGAGATGACATCCCTGCCGGGGGCCCTGAGCTGGGAATGCATCGCGGTGACTCCCGACGCTCGATCTGGACATCAAGACGGCCGTTTGATCACAGAGTTCACATGCTTCTGCTATAAATGTCCTCCTTCTTTCCACTTCCTGTACACACTGGATTAGGAATCCTGTCCTCTGATCTCCTTTTGCTCGGGGAGCTTTCCTCGTATCAGGGGAAAGAGGCGGGGCATTAAAACGCCAGCTGCTCCGGAGGGATTTAATCCTGTCTGTGTAGGCCTGTTGCCACCGAGAAGGCGCCAATTAGAAAGCTGGGGTCTTTGATTGAAGTTGCTTGCAGAATGAGTGCGGGCAGCATGAAGGGTTTGATAACCTGCGGGAGCCCGGGTGCTTGTCTGAGTCAAGACTGTAAATGAAGGAAGGCGGCTCCTTGGCGAATGTGGACGCACACCCATGTGGATGGAGAAGCTGTCTCCCAGCCCATCCCTGCCCCTCCGCTTGCGGGCCCAGCCTGTGGAGGCTGGAAGTGGAAGGCCATCCCACGGTGGAGGGTTTTAGGGGGGATCCAGAGACCGGCCCTGAGCCATCCCATGGCCTCTGAAGATCGCTTCTTGGTCTGCGAGCCAGAACCAGATTCGCTGCTAATGTTTAACAATTGGTTCTCACACCTGCGCGGCTCGTTTCAAGCTGCTAAGAGTTTAACAACTGACATGCAGAATTCCTGAAGATTTCGCAGTTGTCTCCTGAGATGGTGTGAGCTGGCGTACGCCGGTTAGAACCAGTGTTTGGGGCTTCCCACACGCCTCTGTTGGTGGGGAGAATTCAGGTGGGTTTCAGGCTGGTGTCTTTTTCGACTCATCGGGGCACTTGCCCAGACTGGCTAGCTGAGAGGGGGTTCGTGACTTTCCTCAGTGCCCGCCAGGCACTCTGCCTTAGGCCTGAGGGACAGAGAGGGTGTGGAGGACACTGCTAGGACCCAGTCTCTTTCTGCGCCTTGGCTCGGCCCTATCCCGCAGAGGACCTGTCCCCAGGGAGGCAGAGTGACCATTCACGGCTCCAGGCTTGCTTCCCATCTGCCCAGCTGCCTCAGCCAAAAAGCAGGAGGGGCTTCTTTGTCCTGAGAGTTTCTAGAACGTTTTAGACATTGCTCTCATTGGATTTGCAATGGCTTACAGGCTCACCTCCAACTGATCATTGGTTAGTCCCACGATTAACTGACTGTCTTTGCCCTGGGCCGCAGCTCATTCCCGGTGCAGTGGCTGCGTCTCAAAGGCCAGGGTGTGGGGGATGCCAACAGCCTCGTGGTACCCAGACAGCTCCTGGCTGCCGTCTGTCAGTCTTTACATAGACGGAGAAGCTGGCTTTGTCTCTGACACCACCTGGGTGTCCCTCATTTCAGCTCAGTCCCACCAGTAACCGCCTGGAGCTGGCATCACACCCCACAGGCAACAGTCAGAGTTCTTTCTTCCCAACACCAGCTGCCCAGGGTCATTTCAGACGCCTGCACTTCCGTCTGACTTGTGTACAAATCCGGGGTTCCCAGGACCCCCCTTCAGGTAGCATAACTCGCCAGAACTCACGGAATTCATTGGATACCGTACTTACAGTGACAGTTTTATTACAAAGCGTAGAGTCAGGAGCCGAGCAACGGAAGAGAGGCCAGGGCGCGGTCTGGGGGTGCAGGTGGGATGGGGGGTTGGCCCCAAGGCGTTCAGTGCATGAAATCCTGCATAGATGGGGTGCGCCTCCACCACGGGCTGGAGGAAGAGGGCTTTGCTCGTGCTTGTATCTTCTGGGAGGTTCCATAGGAGGTTCCAAGGTGGCTTTTCATTGCGCACACAGGCTACACTCCATAAATCCAAATGAGGAGTCAGTTACCTCAAGTGAATACGTACCTCTAAAATCATTCTAAGTCCGTGTTCTTGGGCGTAATTTGCATTCAACAAAGCGCACCCCCTTTACGTGTGTACTTAGTGTTATTTTAGCAAATGTATGGCACCGTGTCCACGGTGGAGATGGAGAACATTTCTGTCTACCTTCTGCCCGCTCGACATCAAACCCCCCCCCCCGTCCCACGTGTCACATGACTGCTGTTTTACACCTTTTAAACCCCAGCCCTGGGAGAGGAAATCTAACCCCACCCCTCCTAATGGGGCTCAGTTGCTGTCTTTCTTCATGATAGCTGGGGTCTTGGCTCAGAGGCTGGAAGGCTGGAGTCTGGACTCTGCGGGGCTGGAGAACCAGTCCGAGGAGGCTCCCTCCCAAGGCTGGCAGCTCGGCTTTGGCTCCTCCCCAGCTGGCCACTGGTCCCGGCGCTGGCTCTGCCGGAGAGAGCGATCCGGAGAGGCCAGGACGGAGCAGCATGTCCTTGGGGCCTCCCACCCCCTGTGGGTCACACACATCATCTGTACCCCGAGCCACTCGGCGGAAGCACACAGTGGTTCCCGCATGCACGGGAGGGGGTGTGGTGGTTGTGGGCTTCAGCTCATGCTCTAAAGGAATGAGTGGTAAAGAATTTTGAGACCATCGCAGTCGTGAATTGATCTCTCTTGCTGGAGGGATGGGTGCTGCTGATGGGCAAAGGTGGGAGGGGGGCTGCAGGAGCTCATGGGGGCGCCATCACCAGGAAAGGACAAAAGAGATTCTGTGATGCTCTCCTCCTCTCCCATCATCCCCCCAAAACTCCAGCTGCCACCACAGTGGTACTTTGTGTATTAAAATAGGCTGGGCATGTAGGAGATCTTTCTTCCCTGAGGGGGACTCATCCCAGTGTTTTTGAATCCTTGCTTTCTGTGAGCCCTTAGAACACAAGCATTACACCGAAGGCGGTACCAGCAAGGCTCACGAATGTTCCTTGCTTGAGTGGGGATGTTTAAGGGCTGCTTTGGCAAGCTCAGTATGCCAAAGGAAAAAACCCGTTGTTGTCAAGTGGAAAAATTAAGCTGTGTGAAGGGATTCTTCATTTTACAAAAGAACAGACCAACAGGTTCCTTAAAATACTAGGTTCCCCGTTTAAATGTGAAAGGGCGCACACTCTGTCCCCCAGTCTCAGCACAGATAACAACGCAGGAAGGCAGGCGCGCTTCCTCCCGTCCCTGGGGAAGGATGCAGGTTTTGCTTCAGGTCATCTGGTGGTTTCTGCTCCAGGGGCCGGCCCTTCAGCGGGATCCCCAGTCAGTCCTCACTATTTTGTCAGGCCTGCATCATGTTCCCTGCCAAGCATTCCCATCAAAGAACCATCTCCTTTTTAACCCAGCTGCTGAGGCAGACACAAAGGTCTGTGGTTCCTGCTCTTGCCTGAGCTAAAGATTATAGTGAGTTTCCTGCCGCACAGCCCGTTATTTGTCTGACAGCCAGCCCGTGCGCCTTTCCAAGACCAAGCTCCTGCCCACCTCCCGATGCCTCAGGTCTCCGAATGAATTGATGAATGGCCTTGAGTCCCCATTCAAGCCTCTCCTGGAATGGCTCCATTGCTGCAGAGGGTGGGTCTGTGGCAGCCAGGCCGGCTCCTTCCGTCAAGATGCAGCACGCGTCGCCACGTGCGTCTCTTGTCACTTGGCTGCTGTGGATTTTTTTATATATATATAAACTACGTTCATCTTGCTGCTGCTTAAAGCATCAAGCCTGTATCCTAGGCTGTGTCAACGTTCAGTGATGTTTTATTTTATTACAATGGCACGGTTCTGTGCAGCGTGGGGGTGCGTGACTTGGCTAAGTGCTTTTGAATCACAGACCATTCGCTGATTATACTTGTGTCCCCTCTTGATGGAATTCAGATAAACAGTTCTCGGGCGTGAAGGGCCCTCTATTAGATTTATTTCTAAATTCTTTTAAGGATGTCAGTGTGTAGCCCCCAGGATGTGATAGGAAAGGCCTAGCCCATCAACCTGTGTGGCTGCTGTAAATTAGTCTGAATCTATTGGAGATGAAAAGCTCAGGAGAGCACAGATGGGATGGGTTGGACCAGCGGCTCGAAGTGAATAGAAAGGGCAGGTGTGCTCTCTGCCTTACGGGCCCAGTGACACCCCTGTGTCAAGGGTGTCTTGCACATGCAGCCCTCCCCACAAAGCCTGTGGGTCTGTTTCCCACCACGTCTCGGCGTGGAGAGCATCCCCTGGTCCCCGGGAGGAGGAACTCTCCCACATCAGCTCCTGCACTTGGAACCCCACCTGACTTGGAAAACACAGGGGTGAGGGCACCTGCCTTCTGTGCCTTCTGGACTTGGACTTTGAAAAGCCGCTGTGCAGGGCAGAGCATTCCTGGGTTCCTTCCACAGCAGCAAAGGTGTGTCAAAGTGTAATTTGCTAAAAATTATGATTCCCAGAAAGCTAAACATTTTCAAAAGTTAACGTTACTGAAATGTTAAAAACATAATGTGGTCCATAAGTGAAGGTCAGAGACTTGTTTAATTTGTTGATGAGGGATCAGTGACATGATACAGCCAGACAGAAGGTGGTTATGAGAAACTTGCAGCACACACATGCTCGCACACATACATATACACACATGCTTACGCACACGCAGAGGTACATGTACACACACGTGCACACATACACATACAAGAGCAGTGCACGCACACAATGCCATGTGGACACACACGTGCACACGTGCACACACGTTTTGCGGAAAAGAGGAGGCTGCGGAAGGCTTGCAGAGGCTGGTGCAGGTGAGGGCCCGTGGATGACATAGCACAAGCACTAAGGTGTCTGTTGTACACGACACCCGCTGTTTGCCTCTGTCCTAGACACGCGTCATTTGCAGCTTCCCAGCTTCCCAGCTTCTACCAGGTAACATCTACATTTACAGAGTCTGAGCCCTAATCAATAGGAAGTCGAGTAAAGTCCCTTTTCCCTGGCGGATCCCGTGACATTTAGGGGGCCTTGTTGAGTGTTCTGGCATGACTTTGAAAGGGCACGCAGTAATTTTTCTGCCTTCTTTCCAAACTGTGCTTGGTTTCCCTTAACCTGTCACCCTGCTCGGCGCCCACAGAGGCTGGCAGGGTGGCAGCATGCGGGCCTGGGGAGGGAAGCCCTGTCAGAGGGCAGCAAGGGCTTGTTCTCACGTGCCCTGTGAATGCCCTGTGGCCCAAACTTCACATTTTCCGTGAGAAACTCTAAATCCAGATTTTTATGGGAAATTCCCAATTTTAAAATGCCGGCTACTGGTTTGGGAAATAAAGCAGGTCTGAGGTTGCGGGCCCCGTCCTTCCGAGGAGACTGAACAGAGCCGCCCCGGGTGCCACGCACGGGGCAGTAGGAGTCGGGGGCAGAGTGGTTCTGTTCTCGTCCCTGCGTGGGGAAGATATTTCAACGCTCTCTCCCGGTGGACACGTTCCACTGCGATTTTGTTTGTGTTCCACGAGGCTGGTTTTTCTCGCACTTTGATTCAGCTGGTTTGGGGGCTAAAGGACCGTAGGGTGGGTTTTCACGCCGCCACATCGACGCTCTCCCCACACTGTTCATCACATGGGGCAGCTCCCGCTACTGTCCGTTGCTGGTCTGCAGCCGTGGGCTCTGGGCTGCAATCATCTGAGGGGTGGCAGTGGACCCCACCTCGTTGCTGGGGCGGGTACAGGAGGCAGTGTAGGGAAAGTGTCCTTGGCTGTTTTTGCTACAGTCTCAAGGTTAAGTAGTTGTGGCAGAGACCCCATGACTCTCAGAGTCTAAAATATTTACTGTCTGACCCTTTACAGAAACAGTTTGCGGGGCCCTGGCATAGACTATGACATGGACATCCTCTCTGGAGTTGTGCAGTGTGCAACATGCACAACTATACTTAAGCAGTATTTCGTGCACAAGTGCACCCGTATTTATAAAATAAAACAAGGCTATCATGTGGTAATTTACTTTACTGCTGCTGACATTTTGGTTGCCTGTAATTTTTCCTTCTTACAAATACTGCTGCAGTAAACATCCTTGTACTTTCATCCAGCCTTCTACATGTTACTAAAGTTACAATGATCTCCAGCTGAGAGCCATGTAATTGCTGGCATGTGTACAATTTAATCAACAATGTGGCAACTTGTGGTAAATGAACAATTTTTCAATTTAATATTTATGATGGCAGCCTAAGAGATGAAAATCTGTTCTGGTTAAGGGGGAAAAAAGTCTATAATGAGTCAGGAGGTTTTAAAATCCTGAATGTGAAAAGCAAGTCAACTAATTTCCAAATAATTGGGAAACTATTCAGCATGGAGAAAATATAGCTTTTCACGTGCTTGGTTTAGCTATCTCTGCAAATGTGATCCCGATTCACTTGGTAGATGTCGGTTTTCCCTGTGGATAGCAACATCTGCCTTTGTCTGAATCTGTGTTAGTATTTGGACAGAAGCATTCAGAACAGAGGCTGTGTTTTCCAAACTGAGCTAATATTTGCATGGATATTGAGACGTTCCCTCCAAAGTAAATATTGACCTCAGTTTGGCTCTGATTTGAGTGCTCAGATCAACATGCACGAGCAACTGTTTACGAAATCCGGTCTTTGTTGTGGTGGAATCTTCTAGAACCAATGAAAGTGTCTGGCTGCCGCTGTCTCTTGATGCTCTGCTCCTTTTAAAAGAGTCTAAGGAAGAGAAGTATTTTGTGTCTTCGCATGAAAAGGTCCTCAGTGCCTGTAGCATCGCATGCATATTAATAGCTCGTAATTGACAGTGATTGACAGCATGTGTCCTGGATACGTAGCAAACGTAGGCTTGCCTGTGGAGACCCTTCCCTTCCTTGAAGGTCCAGATATATCTGCAGAAAGGTTCGCCCGATTGAAGGACACTGATTTCTGACCTGTCAGCCTCCTTACTCAGTTCTGGGAAGTATTTTAGAAAGCATTCTGGTTCCTACAGAGAACATGTTTGTCAAGTGTCCTGTTCGCACCCAGACCCTCATGAACAAACAGAAATCAAAACCACAGTCATAGCTCAACCAAACCACCCCAAGCCCACGCAGTGTATAGCTCATATTTCCCCAAAGCTGGATGTCCCCTTTGGCTGTTTTTTTCCCCCCTCACGTCCCCATAACCTGTTTCCTATTTGCATGGCAGATTTTTTCATAAGCTTTAAAATAAGCAACTGGCATATGTCCTTGGAGAGGCAGGATGGGCCTCTTCCAAAGGCATATTTAGTAACAGGTTCAGAGTTGAGCTCTTATTTAGGGCACTCTGGACTGTTCACTGCCTGAAACAGGAGAGAACGCCTCTGATTTGCTCCCCTCTCTCCCTGACTCTTGCTTGTACTGGCCTCCCTGATTGTGGCCCCACCGAGACCCGTGTGAGCAGGAGCGAGGGATCCACCACTGTTTTCACACCTGAGCCTATAAATTCCTCAGCTCTCACATTAAAAACCTCCCCCAAATTAAGTCAGAGATCGTACTTTTCAAAACTTAAATCTAGTGTATGGGAATTTCACGTTTCAGTGGAAGTTCTTACCAAGCAGAAGGCCATTGCTGTGTGTGTGAACCTTCCTCTCGTGCTGTTATGAACGCTCCCCAACATCCCTGTTTGACAAGACAGGCACGGGGTCTGCTGTGGTGCGGGGCAGAGTCCATGGGTTTGTTGGGTGGTCTGTCAGCAAGGAGGTAAATCGTCAGCTCTGGGGACACCTGGGCGGTTCAGTCGGTGAAGCACCTGCCTTCGGC
This sequence comes from Ailuropoda melanoleuca, assembly GCF_002007445.2. Lineage (NCBI taxonomy): Eukaryota > Metazoa > Chordata > Mammalia > Carnivora > Ursidae > Ailuropoda > Ailuropoda melanoleuca. The sequence goes on from NC_048229.1 coordinate 2,019,365, forward strand.
TCAGGTCATGAGCCTGGGGTCTTGGATCGAGCCCCACATCAGGCTCCCTGCTCAGTGGGGAGCCTGCTTCTCCTCTATCTGCCACTCCGCCTGCTTGTGCTCGCTGTCCTTGTCAAATAAATAAATAAATAAACAAATAAATAAAATTTTTAAAAAAAATCTTCAGCTCTGCTCATATATTAACTGTTCAGTCTGAACAATCTCTGATCCCTTCCCCCTATCTGCATAATGGGTGAGTGAATATTGTCAGAGCCATGTTGCAAGATTCCAGTGGGATAAATGTATGAAAAAGCAAGCATCGTGCCCAGCAAGGAGTTGACTCAGTAAATTTCTTCCAGCAGTTTTGTCCCCAGCTTCCCCGATGAGCGACATTCACAAAGTGACCAACTCGTTTCTCTACGTGATAAAGCTGTATCGTTTTTGTGTGTGGGGCTGTAATTTAATAATCATCTTGTGCATGTATTCATTCTCTCTAGCTTATTAACATAACCCAGGTAGATTCAAATCTAATTACCCTGTAAATAAGGCAACTAGCTGTTGGTGGAATGAAAGTGAACTGCATCCCAAGGTTTTGATTTTGGTTGTGGATTGATGATTCCAACTAAGGGAGGGATTTCATTTTTTTCCCCTAGAAAAACAGAAGTGTGGTTTATGCTTGTACGTGGTTGGTATTGAGTTCTACATCTTAGGAGAGCTCGTTGGTATCCTTCAATGTGATATTTTTTTATTTTATTTATTTTTTAAAAAGATTATTCATTCATTTATTTATTTGACAGAGACAGCCAGAGAGAGAGGGAACACAAGCAGGGGGAGTGGGAGAGGAAGAAGCAGGCTCATAGCGGAGGAGCCTGATGTGGGGCTCGATCCCATAACGCCAGGATCACGCCCTGAGCCGAAGGCAGACGCTCAACGACTGAGCCACCCAGGTGCCCCTCAATGTGATATTTTAAAAGCTGCATTTTTGTATAAGAAAATGCCAAAATAGAATAACTTGGGGTGTAGAAAATGGGATTTGATCCAACAGGGCTATAGTACCATGTGGCTTGGAGGTGTCCCTTTGTACAAGTGGAAACTGGGAAACCAGAGGTATGTAAGGTGTGCCTTGTGGCTTTATGAGTTGCTGTCCGTCAGTGAACGCACATTTTTCTGGAGCGTTTTCCTTCTAATTACTGAGTCTGCACTCAAGTCTGGGGGTGTATGATCTGCAACCTGAACATGACACTTTGCATTAAGCAGGGACAGGGAGGGGAAGGACACTGGCTGGGGGGCAACCAGAGGACGTTACCAGGAACAACGGGGTGGAAGTCAGCAAAGCAGAAGCAATGTGAGCCAGAACATGAGAATTCATTTCTTCTTCCTCTTCTCCGACTCCCACCTGGTGAAGCGTACCTTGAAACTGGTGGGTCCATTGAATCTTTGGGAGTAATGACTGAAATGACCCCTCAAAGTTATTTTTAATCATCACAATACAAAATGAAAAATTGAAGTGGGTTTTCAAACCTAAGAAAAGACCAATGTGCCCAAATTTTCCTAAAAGTAAAGTCTTGTGTTTTTCTCTGCCCACTGGTCTCTCTCCAATGCCTGGTAGTTGTTGCTAAGAGTAACAGAGACTATTTTACCTTCTGAAGATATTTTTCTACATTCTTCCTCATTGGGAAAGGTGGGGTTTTTTTTGTTTGTTTGTTTTGATTTTCAAATCTCCTTAACTGCTAGGACCAATTTATCAAAACAAGCCGTTTTTGTCTCAAGACTAAGCTAAAATATTTATGTACTGGGTGACGGTTCTCTTTATGTATCAGGGAACAGAACTGTCATTTCTGTGTCCCAATTCCTCCACATTTCATTTAAGGGCAGATCCTTAAAGGGCCATTTGCACCAAGTCTTTACAAAATCGCTGTGATAATTTTCCAGGGAGCCATTAGGAACTTATCTCTGGGCGTTTCAGATGTCGAATACAATGAAGGTGTCCACAGCTCTCAGGGAAAATCCTGCTGGAATGACAGTCATGCTTACTATCTGGAGGGCAGTCAGCTCTCCCTTATTTGAGGTAATTGAGTGGATTCATAAGCTACTAATGGCACAGAGCCTCTGCTAGGCTGCAGATTATATATACTGTTTCTCGTTTGGAGCAGGTGGTCCCCCATTTCAGATAATATTCATTCTCTCTTCTTTAAAAACAGGATAATTTGGGTGAGTGAAGGTGAATGGCTTACCTTGGAGAGAATGTCAAGTTTGGATTATTATTTAGCTAGGAACAAAATCTCATACAGTGAAAGTAAACATGGGGATAAATGATTTTCTGTGCAATCCTGCTCTTGTCCTGAAGCGTGTCATGGAGAGAATGATTCGTGATCTCTAAAACTTAGTTATGGTTTAAATAACATTGGGAAGAGAATTCTTGAATTTTTTGGCCATTGTCAGATACTTACAAATGTCCGCTCTGTGCTCTAAGGCTCTGATCCACAGCCGTGACAGTATCACCCAACATTCTGCTCAGTGTAGTCAGGGTGGGCTGTAATATGCTACAGTAACAAATAGCCCCTGAAGTTCTAGTGCTTCAAGCAGCAACGATTCATGTCTCTTCATTCTCTGTGTCCACTGACTTTCAGTTGCAGGCTCTGCTGGGGGCCCCGGGTTCCCATTCTGGGACCCAGGCTGATGGGGCAGCATCCCCACCCAGAACATGGCTGGTTGGGTGGTGAAGACAGACACAGGCTGGCGGACATACTCTGGCTCACACAATTTTGTCACTTTTACTGGCCAAGGCCATCTGTGTGGTCGGGCATGAGCACGTGCTCTGGGAAGGTCAGTGTATTCCTGCATGTGCCCAGAAGGAGAGGCTAGCGTTGTGCCTTAAGAGCCTTTGCTGTCACGCAGCACTTGTAGAAGTTATTGTGGGGGGAGAGATGCCAGCGTGTGGCGTGGAGTTGTGGTGAAAGCCACGGACAGTGGTGAAGATGGTAAGAGGCTAGGATGACCGAGGATATTGTCCAACAGGGGACCATTGGGAAGGGAATCACTGGTGAGGCAGCACTTCTGCAGAGGCCTGAGTGATGCCACCAAACCAGCCACCAGGGTCTGTCTGTGTTACTTAGACCCAACGGCAGTTGCCGATTGCTGATTTTTGAGGCTTAATGAATGATTTTATGCTTATAGTGGCCACGACTTCCATGTCCAGCTGTGATAGGCTGTCTTGGGTTAGACCAAATCTACTCAGACTGAGTAGTGGCATGGAGTAGAATTTCAAACCTATAGACCCAGACAAACATGCACAGACACACACAGAGACTCACATGCACAAACACAGACATACACACAGACTCACATGCATGGACACACAGACATGTACACACACAGACTCACACGCACAGACACACAGACTCACATGCACAGACACAGACTCACATTCACAGACAGACACACGAACTCACATGCATGGACACAGACAAGCACACACACAGACTCACGTGCACGGACACACAGACACACAGACTCACATGCATAGACACACACATATACCACATGCACACAGACTCACATGCATGGACATACAGACACACACACAGACAGGCACACAGACTCACATTCAGACACACAGACATACAGGCTGACATTCACAGACACACAGACCGACACAGACTCACAAGCATGGACATACACACAGATAGACTCACATGCATGGACACACACACATACACACATGCACACATACATGCACACACACTGGAGAGACCACCAAGCAGCCAAAACTTGAAGAAAGAAGAAAGAAGATGTGGTTATATATTACAGAGAAGCAAACCACCCCAAAGTTAGTGTATTAAGCCTATAATTTATCAGTGTTCTTCATGGTTCTTGGAGTTGATGGGTTCAGCTGAGTTCTTGTTTGGGGCCCTCATACTACTGTAGGCAGATGGTGGCTGAGGCAGGCACCATCAAAGGCTTCTTTATGCTCACATTTGGCCTGGCGACTGGCTGACACCATACAGCCTCTCCACTCAGCTGCCCCAGGTTTCCTGAAAGCTTGGTGGCTTTAGGGTAATCAGACTTCTTACATGGCACCTCCTTTCCCAGAGCAAGTATTCCAAAGTTCAGGAAGGAGAAGCTGCCATTCTCTTCAGGCAGGGGCCTAGCAGAGCCTCCCTTCAGCTGTCCTGTAGGTCACAGTGGTCCCAGAGCCTGCCCAGATTCAAGGACGGGCCTCCCCTCTCCGTAAGAGAGTTGGAACGTGCAGGCTCCTGTCATCCACTACAGAGGACACACGCTGCCATTGACCCAGTGCATTTGCTGATTTGAAGCCATGGCCGAGAGGAGACAGAGTGGACCAGAGCCATCGGAAGTCCCTAGGATCTGGGCAGACCAGAACCACGGTTCAGGGCGGCACAGGAAGCAAGGCTGATGTAAGGGGCACAGAGGAGGAGAGGCTCAGGAGTGGGCCCAGCATTCTGCATCAGTGTTTATCTTGAAGTATTTGGCAGTTAATAGCAGCAGCGGTAATGCTCAGGAATTGAGCAGAGTGGCAGCTACGAGGCTGCTGAGCTGAGCCAGTGCCCTCTGCAGTCTCGTGGTGCAGTTTTGCCAGAGACAAAAATTGGGTTTGGGACTGCCCATGGGACCTGGGCCCATAAACCCCCAGGCTTCTGGTTGGGGCTCCCCAAGGGCCAAGAGTAAGGGTGAACCAGGGCCACAAAAGCTCAGCACCAGCTCTGAAATAGCACAGTTGCAGACTGGATTAAGACAGTGTCCTTTAACTTGAATTGCCTGCTAGAAGCAAAATAGGTCCTCTCTGGGGAGAAGTTAATCCATAGCCTTTAAAGTTTTTCATATGTGTTATCTGACATTCAGTAAGCAATTGCCCAGGCACACCAGGAGCCAGGACCAATGGGAGAGGGGGCAAAAGTAGACCCTGGGGTGATCCAGGTACTGGAATTCTCCACAATAGATTTCTAAAAATACCTATCCTAGGATGACATGATGGGGAGAGTCAGCAGGAAATCAAAAATATGTTCAGCAGGATCAAATGAAAGTGGTAGAGCTGAATAGTCGAGTAATTGAAAATAATAATAGTTGGTTTATGAGCATATTAGGATGAATGAGCTGGAATGGAGGTCAGTAGAAAATATTCTGAAGTGCAAAAAGGGGGGAGAGAAATGAATGGGAGAACTTCCCCAAAGTGGTGAAAACCATCAAGGCACAGAGTCAAGAAGACCCATGACTTCAGTCAGCACAAATGCAAAGGGAACCACAACCAAGTTAATCATCATAAAACTGCTCAAAAGAGACAAAAACCATTTAACTTCAAAGAAGAAACCGTAAGACTGACAGCGTACATTTCAACAGAAATAATGAAACTCAGAAGACAATGGAATTACATATTTAAAATGCAGAAGGAAAACTATCTGTCAAAACCTAGAATTCTATATATTAAGAAAGCATTGTATTTCATATAGAACCATAATGAATGTGTCCCAGAAACCCTCCATGAAGGTATGACAAAAGGGAAGGAGGCACAGGCAGGAAGGGATAGAGGGCAGCCCTGAATGTGTGGGCAATTGATCATACAAAGTCATGATCAGATAAACCGTTTAGGGTCATTTATTTGAATTTTGATAGAACCTGCTTATGATATGGTGATTCTGTTCTTGGGAATCATTGTAATTTGGGATAAATCTGATATGAGCTTATAGCTTAATTTTGGGATGCACCTTATTGGTGGGCTGCTGATTGGCCTTTGTGGGATGATGTTTGAATGTGGTCGATCTATCTTGAATTTGAATCTAGTAAGACAGAGGGGGAAATAATGGGGATTAAAGGCATGGTGGTTCCAGTCTCAAATTAAACATTTTGCTTTCTCCAAAAAGGTTATAAATGGTTTTGCTATTGTTGATTTCTGACTCCTGTAGGACAGGCAACTCTGGAAACGTCTATAACAGTGAAAAGGGAAACACACTCAGGTTTTCTCTGGGTTTTAGAAGCTACTCTTACATGAGGCCATTTTCTAGCAGTTTGTTCTGCCTCCAAACACTCTTCTGGGGAAGCAACGTTTTGATTATGAGCCATCCCTGGAATATGAGCCACAAAACAGATTTACTTCACGTGCATGTTTAAAAATATATATTTCAATTTCATGTTTATTTCCCTTGTGTAGCTTGCATATGTTTTCCTTCTAGATATTGAAATAAAATGAATGAAGGAAGTGGCTGATGTCACCCGTTCTGTGTCCCCCAATAGGTAAACTTCTCGATTCAAGAACACAGGGAACATTTTCAACACTAGGTCCCAACCATTCTCCCTGAACTCACATCAGAGGTGGAGGAGGGACATGTGAGCAGACTACAGATCATCACAGTGCCCATCTCATGAATTAGGTAATTCCATCCTTATTCCAAGCGGGTAGTGCTTCCTGTGACTTCCAGCACAAAAGCTGAAATAGGAAGTGCATTCTAAGTCAACACCTTGTTGTTCCTCGTCCTTGGAGGCCTGTGAGTCAGCCCCTTGGTGGTGCAGAGGAACCGTAGAGGGGAGAGTGTTGGCTGTGTTGGAGCTCCAAGAGTGATGTCACTACTGTGACTTAGGACAGCTGCTTATTCTCTAGACGTTTCCAGTGGCGCCATGGTGTTCCATCTTATTTAGATGTACGTGAGGTGTCACGTGCCTTCCTCAGCGAGGCTGAAACAGGAAGGTTGTCTTTCAGAGCTAGGAAAGGTCCTTCTGTCTTCAGATGAGCATCGGGTAAAATGGCTTGGATCTTTGAATAGGGATAAATGATATTGGGAAACATTGGGATTATACTCATCAAGATACTTGTGTTAGGAGAGTGTAGGAGATCCATTAGTCTGAAGAAAGGGTAGATATGCACCCCGTCTCCCACTCCATCCAGGACAGGTGCTCAGGGGGTAGATAATTTACAGACTTACCAGCATTGCTTAAATTTCTCTCTCCCTCTCTCTCTTCCTTCCCTGTCCCTCCCTGTCAGTTTTTACAAGCACATAAAGTTGAATTGGTTTCAGTTACTGTACTTGACTGAAAAGATGTCATCTTGCAAGATGAATTCCCTTATCAGATATGTTAGACCATGCATCCCAATACAGACAAGATCCAAAGGCTGTCTGTTTCAGGGGGCTGATACATTCAGAGAGATTCCAGATAAATGTTACTTAGGTGGTCCTTAAAGTATCTTTCAATTTCTATTAGTTTGTCAGTAGTGATTTTTTGCGTATTTGGTCTTGTGTTTCTTCAATTACAAAAGCAATACGTTTGCATCGTAAAAATTGTAATAATGTGATGGCACACAGAAACTGTCACATGGGCTCATCCTGCCTGCTCACACGGGGCTCAGTGCCTCTTCATGCCGTCTGCACAGCCTCCACTCACAACAGCACAACGTGTGCTGGATGAAATATGCCGTAAGGAGGGCGCCTGTGGGGTTTGAGACACAGAAGCTGCAACGCCCCCCCCAACTCCATGATCAGCCTTGCCACCCTCCTCCGGGCATCTTGGAAATGGTGACACCCCCCCCCATGGCCCAGACTATTCTCTCTTTGTTTGTTTCTTCAGGTAATTTTGATCCTTTTTCCTTTGTGATTGTATAAATTGTCGTACACGTCAGCCTTGATGATTTTCAGGGAGTCATTTTCGTGTGGTTCTGCATTCATGTATTTGATTTGTATCTTCCATTTCCAGGGGAATTTTAATTACTTATGAGTGGGAATCACGTCATGATTTTTTTTTGTGTGTGTGTATTCCATAATAGTGAATATGGCAAATATGTGAAAAATCCAGCAATGGTAGAATATTTCAGTAGTTGTATTCTTAAGCACCTTTATCATTCAGTCACGTTTTAATTAAGGTGCATTTTAAATTTTTTCTTACTCTGAAAAAAAGTCTTATGTGGACCAATTAGGGATCCTGTTTACTCGATTTTTTTGGAGATTCTTTTTTAAAAAATGGGCCTTGCAGGGGCACCTGGCTGGCTCAGTTGGTTGAGCATCCGAATCTTGGTTTTGGCTCAGATTGTGATCTCAGGGTCCTGGGATTGAGCCCCGCATTGGGCTGCATGTTCAGCAGGAAGCCTGCTTGAGGATTCTCCCTCTCCCTCTGCCCCTCCCCTGGTTCATGCGTGCGCGTGTGCTCTCTCGCTCTCATAAATAAATAAAATCTTTAAAAAATATGGACCTTGCATTTAAATACACTGAGGGAATTCAGCCAGGATGAAAACATGTCTGACGTCCTGCCTTCATAAGGCTGTGGCACGCTAGTGAGCACGGCCAGGATTTCCAAATGCAAGTCATTTGCACTTTACCTTTGTAATTTTTGCCATATGTGTAACCAACTGTACTATTATTTGCTTAATGTTCTTTTTCTGTAAAGAGACACTTTTTAAATAAATAAACCTGTTTTATAGTAGAATTTTATATTGTAAATATAAATAGGAAGCCAGAATTATTTATGAAAAATAGAGATAACAAACACAGTGAAAACGAATGGGATGAATATTGTCTCAACGGATGCTCTGGCCTGTTCTGTCTCCATTGGGACTGGAGATCAGTGATGCTAGAAATTAGATACACCAGCCTGACCTGCACATTTCCCCTAACGTCATCGGCTGGAAAGAGCGTATCTTCCTTATGTATGGTCTGACTCTGTCCTTGATCCGGTTTTTGAACTCCCCAGAATGTCTGAGTGGGTGGCAGGGTATCCCCCCAACTCTTTAGGGAGATTGAATGTGGTGATTGTGGCAAGAAACATTTTCAAATGAGAGCACAATTGTGCCCCGGTTCTTAGTAAGGATGACGAGTATTAGCCGTTCTCCTCCTCCTCCTTATCATTGTTTTGTTATACCTGATCTTAATTTTTATTAAAGGGACCACATGGCTGTTTTTCCTGTTGAATATTCCTGAGGTTAGTGCTTTGGTACCTTGGAGCAATTCTCTCTTAAATACAATTAATAGTTAGTGTTGATGGACTCACCTTTAGTTCCCGTTCTTCCCACCGTATTCTATCTTTGCCTCTCCCTCTGCGAATCCCAACTTCCTTTATTAAAGGGAGGGAACTTAGGGCAGAAGTTTAAGAAATAGTTTAAATGGGAATTCCAAATAGCATTCACATTTTAGTGCACCTCATTATTATAATAGAGGGCAGGAAACACAAAAGGTAAAATTAACACGCTCTTGGCTGAAGTTCATGGCTTTGAAGAAGTTCCCTCCAAGGAGCCCTGGGACTTGGGGTTGATTAAACGGGGATTTCACCATCTCTCAGCCCTGAATGCCTGAGATAAAAAGTTCTTTGATCTAATTAGAGAATCTTATGCGGGGCTTTGAAATAGCCACCTATGGTGATATTTCTTTTTTTTCTTTTTTTAAACTTAGAAATGGATTTTCAGAAGTGCGTGAATCTTTTTCTTTCATATTTTCCAGGAAGGAAAAGCATGATACCTAGCACCCTGAAAACTTTTGGTAACTACATAATTGAAACTTTAAAAAAAATCATAATTTTTTCTTAAATATCATGATTTTACATGTATACATATGAATGTATACATGATCATGTAGCCTGTATGCCATGTAATGCATGTCAGGTAGGTGTGTATGTCTGTGCGTATTTACCGTTTCCCCAGACCGCACCTCTGCGTGGCGCTAAAGTTGCAGAAACCCACCCTGTACTATTCTGTAGACTCCCACCGCTTTCTAATCCAACAGCACACTCCACTGGTGATTATTCTTCAACTAAGTTGCGTGGTCAGCAATAACACGCCTGGGTGATACTCCCCTCAGGCACTTAGCATGGGTCAGCCGTTGTGCTTGGGTATGGCCTTGTCCACTGTCACAGCGGTCCTGTGAGGCGGCGGGGGGGTGTCTCTCTTGTCCCCGTTGCAGGTGAGGGATGGGCACAGAGAGCTTCTGGAGCTGCCCAGCCCCCCAAGCGGTAAGGGACAAGCTGGAAACCCCTGGCATTGGCTGGAGAAGGATCTCTTCACTCCCCAGGGCTTCAGGAAGGCACAACCCCGTGAACTGAACTTTTTACATTGAATTGGTGCATTTCAGAAGGTCTGCATTATCCTTCTGTTTTTACTTTTTTCTAAGTGGAATTTGCTTCTTAGGTTGAACTTGGAAGGTTTGGCTTTTTTATTCCTATTTATTATATACCGAGAACTGGAATTCAGCCCTAGGCCCCAGAAACCTGACCTAGGCTCTGCCGTTCATCCTCACACTGGGCCTGTGCGGCAGGTATCCCCAGGGCCCCTGCAGGTGGAGGGCTGAAGCTCTGGGGGTGTCCCTGCCCAAGGTCGCCGATAATCAGCTCTGCCTCCCTCCCAGCCGTATACCCGTCCTTGCCTCCAGGTACATTCTGAAGAGAGAGAGTGGAGCCCCTCTGAGCAGTGGTCTCCAAAGAGGGTGATGCCCCTGGGGTTGTGGACAGAAAATATTGGAGCTTCTCCTTGCGTGTTCAGTTTAGATTTTCTCGTAAGCAATGCTTAAAGGAAGTGTTGAGATTACATTTTATAATGCACGTGTATAAATACATAAATATATGTGGATTTTGTACACATACTGCTGTATGAATGCGCTCCTGTACCATATATGTATTATCTATAATAGTGTCACATTGTATATATATGTTCATACATATTTACTTACGCGTGAATGTAAGTGCCGGTATGTATATGGGTACCCAAAACATCCTTTATGGCCCGAGGGTGTATTTGGTTTTGGGCAGCGCAGAAGCTGGTGGGTTAGCAGGCATGGTCACATGACGTGTGAGTCCAAGCCCTGGGAAGTCCTCGTGTCCTGGGCCTGGCTTGGCTGTCCCCTCCCAGCACCAAAGGCTTTGGACGGCCTCAGGGAGGCCCTTCTGCCGCCAGTGTGGTTCATCTGAGTCCTGGGTTTTTTGTTTGAATATCTTTGATTATAATTAGGTTGAATCATGTTCTTGTTTGCCCTGTATTGTCTTTCTTTTGGAGAATCATCTTTGTTTTATTTTTTCTATCTTGGGTTTTTTTTTTTTAATGTTGGGGTGTTCATCCTTTAAAAAAATTAATTTCTAAGAGCTGTTTCATATGAGGGGGGGCTAACCTTTACCGTATGTGACAGGTAATTTTTTTTTTACAAAGCTTTAGGAATAGCTCCTACATCCAGTGCCACGTCTGTGTGAAGCCGGCCCCATTTCATTTCCCTGCCTTGGAATTCAGTGAGGAAGGGCCTGATTTAAAATTTGAGTGAAAGAGGAGTCAGGCCTGTGCAAGACAGAACCCTTACCTGCTGACCTGCAGACAGGTGCGTGGCCTTCTGCCCTGCACTTGGAGGGGTCCTGGGCCTCCCTCAGACTGGGTCTGGACAACATATGCCATCATCCACTTTGGATTTTTAGGGAGAAGGTTTAAGAGGAGTTTCCTTTCTAGAGGTTCCCTCACAGCAGTCTTATTTACTAATTTTTTTTTTTTTCTGAGCTGAAGAGTGATTTAGGGAAGATGCCATTGACATCTCTGAGTGAACAGCCTCTTCACCCACAGCTTTTAATCCTGATTTATGGCCAGGGTTTCAGAGCAGGAATCCAGTGTCGAAGTTTCTGTAATGGGGAGAGCCACTCTTCCCCCCTGAAAAACACATCAAGTGATCACATTTTATTGGTTCATGAAAATGTCAGAGGGTTAATCTCTTTGTTTGGTGGGACAGCTGTTTAGTGTCAAGTCTGGGAAATTGCTTTATTTTTTGTTTGAAGAGAGAAAACATAGATGTTTTGCATTACATCTTGTGGGTAATCGTATAAGACAGATGTATTAAATTAGCCTTACCAGGGCTTTTGGAGATGTGCCTCCAATCTCAAGTTTTACTTGATGTTTCCATCTGCAGGTGGCTCGGAGCCACGTCATGTATATTCCACGGGCTCCCAAGAGCCACGGACGTCCAAGGACCAACGTGAGCCTGTGGCTCATTTATTCGGAATCGTGTGTTGAGGGGGCACCAAGTTGTCTACATTGATGTTTTGGGTTAAAAATATGAATAAATCAAAACCACAGAGCTTTTTGGTGGAACAATGCCTATTACTAAGGCCTCAGCGAGTGCAGAGTCAAAACACATTTCTTCTTTCCTCTTCCATATAAGCATAGATGCTTCTATTTAGAGAACTTGCCTCACTGAGGAAGACAAAATAAAGGTGTGACTTTTTTTTTCCCCTGATTCTACTACAGAAAGTTTCAGAAGGTGTTTTGTTTGTAAATCTAGTAATTTAAATGAAGCCATTTGCATGTGTGAATTTGGTACTAAAACTTCACCACAGAACTCCCCACCTTGTAAAGAACACTCAGGAGCTGAAGTTATTTTGGGTCCAGGTGTATTTCCCATTAAAAAGTAATATCCTTGAGAATAAATTGGTTTTTTTGGGAGATGTCTGATGAAAAAATTATCAGAGAGCATTTGCCACAAATGTACATTTTTCAAATAAAGCAAGCAGTGCCTATAAAAAAAAATAAGAATAATTATTAGATTTAGGCAGCACGTCTGTTACTGTAGGAATGCCGCGATCTTTCCCTTGGAGACCTGACGTGGCGGTGGTCACACACGTGGGTGTTCATGGACAGTTAAGAAACACCAAAATCACGTTTTCTATTTCTTAGAGAATGGTCTTGAAACAAATCCCTTTCCCCTGTAGGTAAAGAATAGATTCCCCCCCCCCACTTTTTTTCTGCTTTTTCTTCTTTGCTTTGCAAAATTTGGAATCAATTAGGGAATAGATTTGTTAATGGTTGCCTTAATTTGTCTGTTAATAGCTGTATAGCTGCAAAGTGATTTTTTACAAACTGCCCAAAATCTCTTAGTTTGTGGAGATAACAGTATAATAATCGTTGCCTCAGACTGCCGTGTTTTACCAACAGTGTGTAAACACCAGGCGACGGCGAGGGAGTCATTCCGCAGTAATTCATGTCTTTATGATGTACGGAGGGGACCCCTTTTTCTGATTTTAGTGATTCATGGGAAGCATTTATTTTATGTGCCTAGAAGGAGAACAGCGTCGTTTCTTTGTTATGGAAGCCCTACTTTTGTTCGGTAAGGAGCTAATATAGATACATCTTTACATTTAAGAAACGCAGAACGGACTCGCGCCGTGTTACAAGCGCGCAGCATCCGTGTGCACGGGCACGGGCCCACGCACGCGCACACACGGGCACGCGCACGCACACGGGCACGCACACGCACAGTCTCCATCCGTGGAGACGCGGGCGGTCCAGTGGATTGTCCTTCAGCGGGCACGCAGCGGTCCTACAGACAGATGAAGCCATGCATGGGTATCAGGAGCCTGCAGATGGAAAACCGTCTCTCGCTGTCCCCGGAGGACCCCGCGGTCGTGGGTTCGAAGCCGCACACGGCCGCAGAGATCAGGGTGGTGGTGGAGGTGAGTCCCCCCCAGACGCAGGTAGGTGGCGGCAGCCATGGCCCCTTGGAGGGGCTCCATGGTGTCCTTCCTTTTAGAGGCTCCAGGTCGGTCCCGTCCCACACGTGAGTGCGCTCACTCTGCACGACTACGATTAGGTGGTGACGTGGGGGGGCGTTGTTGCTGACGCGCTGACCTGGTTGTGTCCGCTGCAGCATTAGGACAGGTGAGCTCCAGGGGGGGTTTCGGACTCGACACGGGGTTCCACTTCTTGCTCCTACACACGCCGCCTGCAGGACGGCAGAGCCCCCTCGCACAGGAGCACGGGCTGGTGTCCACCCCCACCCCTCACCCCAAGCAGGAGGGGACAGCAGGCTGACCCCTCCCATGGCAGCGATTCTGAACCGCGCAGGGCCGGTATGTGAAGGATCCTGGGCACCGGCTCTCTGTAGCTTGCAAAAATTGAAAAAAATACACATATCCCATGAGTTTTAGGCAGGCAGTTGTAAAGAACGATTGAGATCCGCAGTCTGGTTACTTCATCAGCCCAAGAAGTCTTTGTCGAGGACACAGGCCAGATGCTTTGATGGGCGGCCTGTGGGGACATGGGTGGAAACCAGAGCTGGGTTTGGTGAAGGGATCTGTGGGACGGAGTGGGGAGTTCCTTTTGGTATAATTTTATTCTTCCTGAAAAGCACTAATTCACATAAAAATATAAGTGAACCCAAAAAGAAACATTCTTTAATGGGGAAGTCAGGGATTAAAAGGGAGAGAGGTTTGTGTGTTTGCATGCATGGGTGCGATTTCCATTAAAAGCAACTCAGTGACAAGCTTTAAGAACTCTGATGATTTTAAGTGGAGAAGCGTCTCAGGAGTCTGTTAAGGGCACACTGAATTGTGTTTTGGAACGGACACCTGCATCTCAGGACAACCTGAAACCAAGCATGAGAATGTGGAAGCTCAAAGCCTCGAGGGCTGGGAGAGCCACGGAGAACCCGCAGGCGACACCAGCCTGCAGAACCTGGTGTGTGAGCCCAGCTCTCTGGCGCTGGCTGCTGCCCTTGGACGACTTGCTACTCCTCTGGGAGGTGGAAGCCAGATGGGGGAGGTCGAACCAAATGGATGAAAGCTCCCTGAAGGTACAAGTGGGGACATCGGAGGCGTCACCTTTGCGGGACTTCCCCACGACTGAGAGATGTGACAATTCAAGATGGCTTTCTGCCTGGATGGTGGCGGGGTTTGGGGTCTCCACCTGCGTAATCAGCCCTCCGTGCTGCAGGGGATGGACGCAGACACAGAGGAGACTGCCTTTTATCTCGTCGTGCACACCCACACGGTGCTTCCATGCACAGCATTGCGCCTGANGCGGGGTTTGGGGTCTCCACCTGCGTAATCAGCCCTCCGTGCTGCAGGGGATGGACGCAGACACAGAGGAGAGTGTCTTTTATCTCGTCGTGCACACCCACACGGTGCTTCCATGCACAGCATTGCGCCTGACCCCCCCATCGGCCTGGCGAGGAAAACTGCACAGACAACGCCCCCATTCCATAAGCAGACAGGCTCGCCATGCTTTAGCGTAGAGGTCGGCACCCCTCTCTGTAAAGGGCTAGGTAGTGAATTTTTTTTTGCAAATTATATAGCGTCTCCGTCACATGTGTCCCCCATGTGGGGGGACACTCTGGCCCCTCAGAGACCACAGTGGGACAGGGGCTCCTGCGGTGGGCCGGGAGCGGGGGAAAGAGGATACAGACACCTGTGGACCCTGGCAGTCTTCTGTCACTTAGAGATTTTCGTGTTGCAGGTGGCAGGAAGTCACTTCTCAGTGAGTCCAACACATCGACTCTTCTGTCCCCAGTTACTGGAAGTTCTGACTGAGACACTTGGGATTGCATTTCTGACCACAGTTACTCACCCTCACGCGGTACCTCCTGTGTTTCACATGCTGTTCTGGTGACGTGTGGGCACGTGATCTACCCGCCCGTCCGTTTTCCGCCTGAGTCTCTCGGTTCCTCCTTTCAGCCATTCCAGTGAGCGAACGGAGTGGGTGCTGTCTCTCTGGGTGGACAGGTGGAAGGTAGGGTGAGGTAGGCTGGGTGCAGCCTGAGCCCCGGGCCACTCTGTCCCTGAGAGGCGTGGGGTTTAGTGACCTCACGCTCCGATGCTTTTTCACAAGTGAGACATGAGATCGAACCAGCAGGGAGGCAGACAGACAGACAGACTGGCGTGCCAGCTGGAGATTGGAATGGGGTTTGATGCCACAGTCCATCGCTGCCCCCATTAGTGATAAAATCCCTGCTTCTTTGCTCTGGGACCTTTGATCATTTCAGACTGAGTGTTGAAAGTCACCAGGGCTTACTCGGGTGGCAGGATTCCTGCTGGGATGAAACTTTCCTGCCTGCCCCTGGGTCACAGCTGAGACCTCCCTCCCTTCCCTCCCTCCCTCCCTTCTTTCCTTCCCTCCCTCCCTTCCTTCCGTCCCTTCCTTCCCTCCCTCTGTCCCTTCCTTCCTTCTTTCCCTCCTCCCCTTACTCCCTTCCTCCCTCTCTCCCTTCCCTCCTCTCCTCCTTCCCTTCTTCCCCCCTTCCTCCCTCCCTTCTCTCCTCCCCTCCCTCCTTCCCCCATGTCCTCTCCCTTCCCCTCCCTCCTCTCCTTCCTTTCCTCCCTCCCCCATCCTCTTCCCTCCCTTCCTCTGCTTTCCTCTCCATCTCTCCCCTTCACTCGGCCGGGCTCTATTCCAGGACCCTGGGATCACAGGACCCTGGGATCATGACCTGAGCCTAAGGCAGATGCTTAAAGACTGAGCCACCGAGGCGCCTACTTCCCTCCCTTCCCTTCCTCCCCTCTGCTTCCTTCTTCCCTCCCTCCTTTCCTCCTTCCCTCCCTTCCTTTCCCTTCCCTCCCTTCCCTTCCTCCCTGTCTCCTTCCTCCCTTCCTCCTCCTTCCCTCCCTCCCTCCTTCCCTCCCTCCTTCCTTCCTACTAGCAGGAGAGAGAGGACAAAGGTCTTTCCCTAGGTAACCAACCATGTCTGCCACTGATAACCACTTGGATTTAATTTCAGTGCTCACACGGTATCCATCCATAGGTGATAGGTTGTAATTTGGCAGGGAGGCTGGGGCGTGTGGGGGATGTGGGCCTGCTGTGAATGCTAATAGATATTTTGAGATTTATGTGCATGGATAAATTAGAATTGTTAACATTATTTATAAAGATAATAATTATATAATTTCTAAATTCACAAAAATAGTTTGGCTTAATGATTTCTAAATGCACACAATAGAACATTAGGCAGTTTTTATTAATTCTATTTATGTATGGAGAAGCAAAGACTAAGAATCCTGAATCTTAAATACGCCCAAAGAGCATGGTTAGAACATTCTCTTGCCCCCGTGAGATGGATTTCCGAGTCACAACAAGGGGGGGCAAAATCATGGCAGAGAACCTTTGCCAATAATTCCTGCTTCCAAGGACCCCCACTTTGCCATTATTTGGCTACTCTGGGTACCTTTGCATATAATTTACATACAGTCATTTTCATTGCGGTAAGAGAATATAGTTATTAACATGCCTGCTGTAAACTTGGGTGAACATAAGCTTTCATTTACAGAGTCTGTCTTTAGGGCACACTTCATTGCACTTAGAATAAATTATCATACATTTATCATTAGTTAGCAAGTTATTAACATTAATATAAACAAATATGTGGCACATTTCTTCAGGAAGATTACGTTTTTAATCACTTAGTGAGTGTAGCAGGCAGCTTATACATATTTTATTTTTTAATGGATGTGCTTTTCCCAGTTTCCGTGTTCACATTAGGAACATGACTCCAGCACTTCGCCTCTGTTAGCTCGGAATGGGCTTCAGCCAGGTGAGGGGGTTAAAAATTAACTTTTCTCTTCCAGGGAAAAAAACTTTCCCAGACACCTTTTTGCCCTTGAGACTCGCTGTGTAATTTCCCTGGGTGAGGACGGCTCCTTCTCCAGCAGGGAAGGCTTGAAAACGTACCATTAGTGAGATGTCAGAACAGGAAAGGAGGCGTCCTGGGTGCCTCCGAGGGGCCTTGTTCAGAACACGGGTTCCAACGGCAAGAATGAGAGAGGACAGACGTGACCGTGGGCCATGTCTCGTAAGCTCTGAAGCTAAAATAGCAGCAAGTGATATTTTGCAAAGTCTGCTGTTGGCTTCCACGAGCAGTGGGTGCAGGAGGAGTGAACCAGCCTTGGTACAGGTGTTTATGTATTCGTGTCTGCCCCAGGTCTCCAGAATTCCCATGATCACTGACTCCACAATGTGAAAACATGCCTTTTGGGCCAAGACAGACTGAACAGCGCTATTCGTTAACCAGGGACCCGTGGACAAGGTCCATGCGTTCTTCACCCTTCCGTTTCTTCACCTGGAAATGGGGTGGTAATAATAGTATTTATCTCACAGATAAGCAGGGAGGTCAAGCATGCCAAGAGCTCCTGCAGGACCAAACAGAGAGAAGGGCTCAGTTACTAACTGCCATTATTAATACTTATTTCCGTGGGATACACACTTGCCTTATGAACTCCCAAATCATGGTGCTGTAGTCACTAGAACAGCGTCGTACTTTTCACGTTTTGTACATCCTCATTTTTAGAATAAACCTGTTAGCACAACCCTGTTTGGGTTTTGCATCTCAGTTCCAGACAGAATTAATTTACTCTGCTTTCTGAGAAGAGACACCTTCAAACCGTGTCTGGCTCGTTGTCTCGCACCGAGTTCGGGTTTCTGATGTCCTGGGATCCCTCCCTTGGATCTCTGCCGGCGCAGCAGGGTGGGAGCGGGACGGAGAGACGCCGCTCAGAGGCTGCGAGGGTGCGGGTACGTACCACAGGTGCGTCTAGAAAGCTAGTGGACGGCCTGGTGGCCGCGGTGGGAGGACCGTGCTGAATACTGCAGAGTGCTGTGAGAATCTAGAAACACAGGAAGGGATGCAGGAGGAAGGGAGGTGGGTTTGAGGTCTCCTTCCCGGGAGAGTCTGGCTGGGTCACACTATCCTCAGACAGCTGGAGAAGACGGACTTGTCAGTCACGGGATGACGAGCCCAGCCTTGGCAGCAGGACCGGTCCCTTCTCGTCCTGCTCACCCAGGAAGGCAGGTGGATGCAGGCTCGGTTCCCTGTGGAATCAGGTGCTGGCCTTTGAGATTTCTACCTGGAGGTGAGCTACAACACTTCTGCTCATTCCACGGGAGAAGCAGGTGACGAGGCCACTCCCGACCTCAGGGAGGAAGAACTCTTCGTGAACAGTCCTGAGGATGACCCCAGGCCATTCCATCTGCCTTGTCTGCCCCCAAACCACCCGCCCCTCCTGGGCACGTCTGGTGTCAAGTAGTGGGTCCACCAGCCCAGCAGCACACATGATGCCCCTGGGACATCCGGAAGGAAGAGACCCTGGGCCCCACAGAGGGCTTTCCTGCCCTCTCACGACGCAGCAGAGATGCTCTCGTTCCCCGCAGGTGAGAGGACATCCTGGAACATGGCCAGAGCATAAGCCGCTTGCTAGCAGTCCACTGACAGAGCGGTCCATGGGGAGGCGACGGACAGCAGCAGTGGGGGGCTTGGGGGCACCCTGCCTGGGATGGATGGAGGCGTGTGGTGTAACCCCTCGAGGAGACTGTGCCGGGTGGGGCCCCTCGGGACACTCCAAGGAACCCAAAGAGAAAGCCTCTTTGGACAGAGGACATAGTAATTCAGAGTCTGTGTTAAAGGAACAAGGTCCACAGTTGTTGAAGACCAAGTGATGAACAGTGGATTAGCTGGGGACGGTCCCTCTCCTGCCCTCCCCTCTGCCCTGACAGCAGGAGGACTGCTTGCGGGGTGGCAGGAGCGCGGTGAGCCAGCAGAGCCCCGGACCCCGTCCAGGCGGCCAGACGGCGAATCGGCCTTCGCCAGCTCCGGCTGCTGCGACCACATACAGACAGCAGACGTTGATGTATCCCAGGTGTGGGGGCTGGAAGTGCAAGGTCAGGGTCCTGCCTTGCAGATGGCCAGCTTCTCCCATGTCCTCGCATGGTGGGCAAAGCACACTGGGGTCGGTCCCTCTCAGTGACCCCCCACGGGGCCCCCCTCACCACCTCCTGTAACCCTGATCGATCACCTGCTGCAGCCCCACCTCTGAGCCAGTGCGTTGGAGGTGAGGCTGCGTGAATTCTGGGGGATGCTAACGTCCCCGACATAATCTAACCACCGCTGGGGGCTGATGGGCTAAAACATGATCGAAACCTAGAAATGGATGGGATGGAGTATTTGGAGCAATGATGAATACTTCTTAGAAACAAAAACTGAAGAATGATGGAGTTGCCCTGAGGCCTCGATGTGGGAGTGTGCTTGCTGTCCAGTAGAGACGCCATTGACAGGGCACGGTCCGCGAAAAAAAGAAACTGTTTCACGTCCTTCTCTATGAGTCGAAGTGCTTCGATCAACGCGGTTTCCCCGATGCTTCGGCAGCTCCCGGGTTTGAATTCCTGCCAAGCCCCTGCAGGCTCTGTGACCTTGGCAAGTCACTCTATCTCTCTGTGCCTCTATTTTCTTCTCTGTAAAATGGGAGCATGATAGACCGTACCTCGCAGTGTCCTTGTTGCAGGAATTAAAGGCGTTAAAGGATGAAAAGCATCTTTTCACACTCACGCTGGGCTCATTGCACGGCCTCCGGGGATGTCTGTTTGAGGCTAGATTCCCTGCTAACGATGATGAGAGTCTCTGCTCTTTTGTTCATAGGTAGGGTCTCTGCTTCACGCTTGGCGTGAAGCCCGCAGTTAACAAGCTGAGGTCTAGAGGGGTTAAGTGTGATGTAGCCAGTAAGTGCTGGAGCCTGGGATTGGATCACTCACCTCCCCCCCGCCCCGGGTGGTCTTCTTCTAGCCCACAAAGCTCCAAGCAGACTGGCCTGCTTCCCTTTTCACAAGCCGGGCTGGTTTTTCTTCCCCAGGGCCCTTGCTCGGAGCACTGGGCGCCGGAAGACACGTGCAGAACTCAGTTCCGTGGCAGGCCTGGCATGGTGCTCAGTGCTAGAGGGGCTCACTGGGCCTCACTGTCTGTAAAGACCATGTGCTGTCCTTCAGGCAGTCTGGACATTGGCAGGTGCCCGGTGGAGGGTGTCTCCATGACAGTAAATGCCCTGGGTGCTGAGTCTCTGATGGGCCTCCTGGTGACAGTTCTCACATGTGTTGTCACAAGCCCTTGCTGGGGGAACTGAACGTGTCTTATGGGCCTCCCCTGGGAGGGGATTCTGGCAGCTTGGGCTCCCCCAGACCTCACCCCCTGAGCCCCTTTTCCCTTTGCTAGTGTTGCTTTATGTCTCTTCAATGAGTAAAAGTCATGAGCATGGCTGAGTGCTGAGTCCCGAGTCCTCCTAGTGAGTCCCTGAGCCAGTGGTCACGAGGAGTCCTGACCCATCTCAGCTTCTCCTTCCCTGCTTCCTTCTCCCTTCCAGCTGCAGCTCCGTGTCCAGTCTTCGGGGACACCTACCCGGCGCCCTGTCTGTAGCTGACCAGCCCACTGCTGTCCTCTGTCCCCTGACATATCCTGCTACCTTTTTTCTTTTTTTTTCCCCTGTTTTCCAGCAGCATCTCTTTGACGTGTTGATTTTCTGTCTCCAGGACAGTTTGCTCTGTGAGCACAAAGATCACATCTTTCAACCCTCCTCCCAGATCAGAAGGTCTCATTATTCCCTAAATCTTTGCTGGTCCCACTTGTGGCCACTTGTGGCCTCAGGTGTCTGCAGCCCCTGGGAGTCTGATACAAATGCAAATCCCCATCCTCTCAGACCTGCATGTCAGGAAGATCCCAGCCTGTCCCCCTGCAAGTTCAAGTTTGAGAAGCATTGTCCAAGTGGCCCACGTGCCTTTTCCTTCACTTTTGTCCCCGACCAACACTATTCCAACAGATGTTTTTGCATTGTTTCAGACCAAACAGGATATTCAGACCTGCTTGCCCTCCATCTTCCCCTCTGAACAATCCTTCTCTGGCTGACTTTGCAGGCAGCCTTATTTTTGGCAGGGAGGGTAGATACCCATGTCCTGAAATTAGGGGATGGCAGACTGTCTGCAGGTGCCTTCCAGGTAAATCGGTCCATTTCCTGATGATGGAGGTGCCGGTTCAGGCCCCCTGGAAGGCCAGCCCTTTGACTTCCATTGGTTGTTATTTGCCACCCTGTTGTACTTGGCATGCGTGTTCCCCTGGAAACCGACCCTGCAGAAGGACTTTATTTTGGTTCTCTGGTCAGATAGGCTCCGGAAGTGCAAACTCACAGCAACCCGTCCTCATTTAACAAATCTAAGGAGACTCTGAGAAGATCTGTCCCCACTCCTTGAACCCAGTGTTTCCCAAACGACTGGCCAGCGTCTGTTATTACTATAGAACGTGTAAGATCAAGATCGGAATCAGAAAATGCCACCTTAGGGTGGTTAATTTCAATCCATTCTTAAAACCGGCTTAGGTAGGGTGGAAGGGTGGAGGGGCAGGGGAGGGGAGACGGTGGAGGGGCTGAGCAGAGACTGAAGTCATTTGTGCTGTGCTACCTATCAGATTTATCAGGGCTTGCTTTGCACTTTTCCTGAGTCCTTGCTGATTTATTGATTATAATTTGGGAGGCATTTAATCCAGTCTTGTTTTTTCCTCTAGCTTGGGCACGCTCATATATTGTATCTTTGCACCCCACGTATGAGCTCCTTCATGGGGGAGCCCTGATATGTATTTTACAGTTGGTGCTTTCAGAGAGAAACTCAGTGCAGTGGGCATAGCACATAAGCACGTGTAGTTGGAATTACATGGGTTTCTGGTCTACCTCTGATGACATATGAACGCTGCACTTGAAGAACCCCGTGGCTCAGTCTGAGTTTGAGAGATTTGTAACGTATGGGTAAGTGTTCCACAGTGGAAACCAATGGCAGACTCGGGTCAGAAGCCCTGCCTTTGTGCCCCAGCTCCACCACACCTGTGTAAGACCCAGAGCCTCTCTGGGCCTTGACTCCTTACCTGCAGGAGGCATCCACAGTGCCCACTCCCTCACAGGGTGGTTGGAAAGGGCTTTGTCAGTACTTATGATGAGGCGGACACTGCATGCTTTCCAGCAAGTGGCTCTGGAATTCCTGGCACAGGGAGGAGGCCCTTTGAAGTCAAAGTCCTGAAAGAATTCAGGGACCTCGAGGGTGTGGTCTTTGCTGTGGCCAGGATCTCAGAGATGGGGCACAACTGCTGGGGGAGAGGATGGGCGTTGGCCTTAGCTTCAGAGAGAAAGGGGGAGGAGAAGAAAGGGGAGAGCGGCCAGGAGAGGAAGGGATGCTGGCTTCTCTCGGGGAAGGGGAAGATGCCCCCAGCAGCATCAGGAAGATTCTAGAGCAGGAACGCCTGCTGCTGGCAGCCGTAAGTGCCGCGATCCTCCTTGTGCCCCGGCGTCTACCCCCAGTACTGCCAGAGGCCCTGCTGAACACGGGGGGGACTCTAGAGTTTGCACAGGTAATCAGTGTGCTAAATGCCACAGAAAACCTGGGACGGGTTTGTACCTCCGTACGTGGTGGCCCTGGAGGCGTGCAGTGGTTTTATCCAGATTTCACCCAGCATCGCAGTTAACGTGTGCGTGAGGTTACGAGCATATTTTTTTTTTTTTTAGATTTTTATTTATTTATTCGACAGAGACAGAGACAGCCAGCGAGAGAGGGAACACAAGCAGGGAGTGGGAGAGGAAGAAGCAGGCTCATAGCGGAGGAGCCTGATGCGGGGCTCAATCCCATAACGCCGGCATCACGCCCTGAGCCGAAGGCAGACGCTTAACCGCTGTGCCACCCAGGCGCCCCTGCAAGCATATTTTTTTGTCCAATAAGCAGGGACCGGGAGCCCAGAGGCCAGCTCTCCTTCCCAGCCCTGATCGCGATGCCCTTTCCTGACACACCGCGCTGTCTCTTTAGGCATTACCTGGTGCGGTGGGTGTGAAGAAGGAAAAACAGCCTTCCTTGCTTTAAGGAACGTGTGATCCAAGAAAGCGTTGTTGCACTGGGTAGTGTGAATCCGTGTTTTTATTTCATGTCTAGGTTTTCTGCAGCAGTTGGCAGGGGAGGGGGGGGCATGGTCTTTACGCAAACTTCAATAGCTTGTGAGAAAGGAGAGCGACCCCCCGGGCTGCCTTGTGCGGGGTGGATACAGCAGAGCACCGCACACGAGAACACCCATCGTCAGGACTCTTGCCGTGACGGGCAGCCTGCCGTCTTGGAAAAGACCTAGAAACACACATTCCATCTCATCTTTAATCTTTGACTTGATCCTTCCGTTCTTCTGCTTGCCGACATTTGGCCTCCTTTACTTTCTCTAACAGAGTGAGAACCTTCCGGGGCTCTCCTGACAGAGCCTTCAGAATGACACATCGATAGTGCATGGATGTCAAGAGCCAGACGTTATTTCCCCAGGTTCTTAATTGCAGAGACTAAACTTGTGAACTCCTCCTGGTTACCGTTCTGATTTTGGATGTTCCCAGTGAAGGAGGATTACCTCCTGTCACCTGCTGCTCTGTGTGCTGGGAAAGCATTCAGTTCCTTGTCCCTTGCAGAAACAAAACATCTCTGCAGCTGTAGAGAAACCCAACAGCCTCTGGCACCTAGTAGGTCTTCAATACTTGCATGTTGACCAGATGAGTGCATGAATATACGAAGGTGTTGTCAAGATTTTACTGCCAGGAATTTTAATTGCAAGCACGGCGTATTGGTAAGACATGAATTTATGGTCACTCCAACTTTATACAATACCATACCAGTTTTAACCATTCTTTTGCAGTGGTAAACAACTTTTCCTATAATCCATTTCTATTCTTATTAATGTCAGCTAGTTATTAAACTGACTCCTGTCTAATTAGCGGAGAGCTATTCTTGGATGAAATTGGATGGCTGTAATAAAAGCTGACTCATTATCAGCATCGGGAAATATGGTATCTATTTATGTTCCTGTTTGTGATTATATTCTAGAGTTTTCGTCTCCGATGAAGCTATCTCAGTATTTGAGAAATACTCATTCAGGCCTGAGAATATCATTTGCATTCGTTTTAGCAAATGCGGTAATCAAAGGCCTCACGTGGGAGAAGCAGTGTCAGCTCTAGAATAAATAGTCTTAGGGTGAGCTCACAATACGCCTCTGACATATGTCTTACAAGGAAACCTTTTCCCCAGCACTTGGGAGGATGGGTGATTAGGAAGTAGGTCTTTCTTCCATCTCATCGTAATTGTGGCATTCATCACTTTTATCTGCCATTTATGGGTTCACAGATAGAATTTGCGTCTCTTTTATTTTGACTTCTTCTGTTTATGAGTGTTTTATCTTATTTCTGTTTTTCCTGTAATTAATATTTAGTTTTTTCTGTGGCGCAAGCCACACGGAAGATCGAGGGTGCCTTTTGCAATCAGTCGGCCCCACGTTATCTGAGAAGGGAGCGTGGGTTAGCTCTCTTGCGTAGTTAGCGACTCAGTTTTCCTTTCTGGAAAGTGGAGCCAGTGCCTGCCCATGTCCCACTCTGACACAATTTGGGGCGTACAAATGGCAGACACTTTTTTTTTTTTTTAAGATTTACTTATGTATTTGAGAGAGAGAGTGTTGGGGAGGAGCAGAGGGAGAGGGAGAATCTCAAGCAGACTCCCGCTGAGCACGGAGCCCAACACGGGGCTCGATCCTGTGACCCTGAGATCATGACCTGAGCTGAAACCAAGAGTCAGATGCTCAACTGACTGGGCCAAAGGCAGACATTTTAACGCTGTGTAAGAAATACAAATTGTGATTGTAAGACATAGATGTTTTTATCTGTAGTCACATGTGCGGAGATATTCACATTCTGGCTAATAATCCTTTTCTGCATTCTCAGCAAAGAGGGCCGTGGCTCCGGAAGACGTATTCTGAGGTGCTGAAGTAGGGTGGGGCCGTTTTCTGGAAAGTCTCCTTCTGATCAGCTGCCTGGCAGGAGCTGTAGTTTGAGGTCAGTGTTGGGCCAGCGCTCAGCCTGGGCAGAGCAGACACCTGCCCACGGTTTCGTTGGCCTTCGTATCCCAATGATGCCGATGAAGGGAGGAGGGAGACAAAGAAAGCAAAGCCCATAAGTGGTCGGTTTGCCACCTGCCAGCTAATGCTTCCTCGTGGTCAGCGGCCTTCCTTTGCTTTTACTGAATTCATACCACGTCTCGGCCTTGCGTCTTGTCTCTGTTTTCCAAAGGAAATCAGGTTTGATTTCTAACTGCAAATAGAATACAAAATAATCATAGAACCTTCAGACGGTGGAGACAAGCCTAAAGCAGAAAATTAGTAGCATCTGAAATGCCACCACCCCATTTGGGGGAACTTTCCTGTCCGACGGTCACACAGATGGGGTAACACACACACACACACACACACACACACACACACACATGCACACCCCTTTATAAACAGAAACTAAGTCCTTGACAGGCATTGCTGGTGCGTCTAATTTAAAAACGAAGTGTTTGGACTTGTTAGACAAAGTATCAGGCGCTGGTATATTCTAGAAATGTAGCAGGGGCCCAGGATGTGGACCAGCGCCTGGGACAGGTGGACGCTCGCCCACCCCAGGGGCCACAGGCCGCACTGGAGTTCCGCCCTGAGACGTGGCGGGGACTGACTTATTATGTTGTTTAACGAGTCTCACAAGCAGTGCCTGGGAGAATCATATTATTATGCTGTTTTAAAACGTGCTATTTTCACCCCACAATATACCCTGAATTCTGAGATGTTTTTCTGGAATTAAGAGCCACATCACTCTCTTAATGGCTGTGTATTAATCTGTTACACGTATGTGTTAACCTTTATTTAACAAATGCCTGTAGGTTCATTACTGCACAATTAACACTCTTGCTTGTGTCTTAAAATATTTTTCCAATAAATATCCACGAAACAGTGTGTTCCATGAGCAGTGTCCAGTCTCATGGAGCTCTTAGGCTGGTGGGGGGACTGAGGACAAACAGGTAAGGATGGAATTACAAGTGGAAAGAAATGGAAAAGATGATTTGAAGGAGAACAGTGGGCGATGGAGGGGCTTGAGGCAGGCTTGTCTGTGGCAGCCGCTGTCCCATTAAGTTTAAGCCGGATCACGGAGGACGTTAAGGTGTCAGTTATGTGAACAGCAGGAGAAAGGCATCCTGGAGCGAGGGGACAGTGGCCGGTCCTGGGTCAGGAAGAGCATGGTGTGCAGGGACCATAGCCAGCAGGAACGCCCTCTTTACTGGCTCTGTGGGAGCCTAGCTGGAGTCTGGTCCACATAGGACCCCTAGACCAGGAACTTCAGGTTTTAGTCACAGTGAAGTAGGAAGCCGATGACGGTTTTCAGCGTGAAGTGAGGTGACCCTGTTTCTTGTTTATGTTGTTTTCAAGTTCACGCAGACACCTGGTGGTGGGTGAATGGGAGGCTGGGGAGGGAGGGATGGAGGAAGCCAGGGTCAGGGTTTCACAGTGGTTCACAGAAGAGGTGGGTACAGCTTGGACTGGGGTGATGGCCGGGTCTGGAGGGACGGGGACAGACTCAGGAAATACTTAGCAGGTGAAGGGAACAAAAGTCACTGAAGGTTTGAGCGGGAGCAGTGAGGGAGGGAAGGAATCGAGACTTGAGCATTTCAGGTTTGCACAGCTGTCACGGTGGTGCCCTTGCGACAGGAAGATGCAGAGAGAACAAGATGAGGAAGAAATGCGTCATCCCGGTGTCCAATGTTGTGGACGTTGGAGAAGCTCGTAGGACATCTGAGTGGATATGTCACGTTGTCATGGGATCTGCCAGTCTCGGGTATAGGGGAGTGTCAGGCCTGACACTTATGTAGGAGGAGAAAACTTACAGAGGACATTTAGAGCTAAAGGAATAGTGGGGCTGTCCCAGGGGACAAGTGTGGAGGGAAATAGAAGGGACCAAGGCTGGAGAAATTCCAGCGTTTAGTAGTTGTGGACCAAGGATGATCCGGAAGAAAAGAGAGAGAGTGGCCAGAAAGAGAGAAGAAAAGTCAGGAGTTGTTTGTGTCTGGGAGAGATCAGGGGCTGGGGGAGGAGAGAGGTGGGGCTTCGTGGTGAGAACGTGGGCACCCAGGTTGAGGGGTGGTGCAGGGGAAGACCCAGCTCTGTCTGCACCAGTGGGACCGGAGGGCAGGGTGAATGAGACTGCAGGGACTGCTGGTTTTCTCTGGCCACGTGAGAGGTTGCCACCAGCATCGCCGTTGCACAGCACCTACGGATTAGCTCCCGGTCTACATGTCAGATGTCCAGGTGGGCTCCCTTCTCTGCTCAGGGTCTCACTGGGCTGACAGCCGGTGTCAGGGGGCTGGGCTCTTAGCTGCAGGCTTTGGGGGAGACTGCACCCAGGCTCCCCAGGCCGCCAGGAGAATCTAGTTCCTGGGTGTTTGAGGACTGAGGTCCCTGTCTCCTTGCTGGCTGGTCTCCCTCCTCCCTCCTCCCATGACGTCCATTTCCAAAGCCAGCAGTGGCACCCTGGGCCCTTCTCACTTCTCAGTCTGTCCGGCTTCCTCTCCTGGGTCTGCTTTCAAGGGCTCCCATGGCTGCACTGCCCCCTGCTACCCCCTTCCCCCATCAGGCAACCCAGAATGACCTCCCTGCATCAAGGATGAGTCATCAGTCACCTGAATCACATCTGCAAAGCCCACTTTGCCCTGTTGAGGTAAGGAAACTGAAGGATTCCATCGAAACCTGCTTTTTGGTCCTTTACCTGCTTCTATTCTTGCTGGGACCTGAACCCTGACTTTACACATGCCCCAGAATGCAAATAGTGTGTGTCCTTGTAAGGGACAAGGAGTTAATGATTTCCTTAGAATAGATCACCTCTAAGGGAGGACCAGGGAAGAATGACCACTTGAAGCCATCATGTGCACATTCTAGACCTCTTGTGCTAGACGTCTAGATGCCGAGATGTCCCACCCCCAACCCCGCCGCCCGCCCAGCTCCCAGGAGTGATACCTGGGCCCTTGTCTTTGTTCTAACCTGTTCCTGGATGCCTGAGGGGACACAGACACCCATCCACAATCCTCAGTAAAAACCCCGAGTCCTCTAGCAGAGAAGAGTCTGCTGGACGCTCTCTGTACCTGCTCTCTCTCTCCTTTCGTTTAACTGCTCTCACCTCCTGCTGGCTGTTTGACTTCCATCCTGAGCCCAGCCAGGGAGCCTGTTGTCTGGTCCTGGGGGACCCAGTCGGGGTCCTGGGACCCCACCTGCCTGCATCACTATCGGGTGACACATTCACAGAGGCCGTGTCTTCTCAGGGCCTGTAATTCTGCCCACTCCAGAGGGTAGAGGCAGACAAAGGAACCAAGAGCCCAGAGGTCCGAGGGTCATCTTTGTGGATGCTGAGGTCACTGAGAATGGCGACAGGCACTGAGGACCTGGGACGACTGGCAGCCAGGTCTTCAGGTGTTCAGGTGGAGGAGGGATGGAGGGGACCCAGGGAGGAGGTGGGTTAATGCCCAGTGGTGTGAGCTTCGTAGGGCAGCATGGGGTGTCGGGAAGCAGGACAAAGCAGACCCCGATCAGCCCCGGGCGTGCTATGCGCAGGAGCAAACAGTTACCTAGGGAGGAATGGATACCTGTCATTTTTCCCAGCATTGTGTGTTCCTCAGTGGAGTATAAGCATTTTCTTAAAGAGGGCTGACAATATTCTTGTTAAATCTGCTCGTTGATATTGTATTCTCTATTGCAGAATATAAATGGAAACTTTCTGCCCCTGCATTTGTAACGGGCTATGGTTTCCCGTAAACAAGTTCTTGACTCTGTGCTTTACGCCGACAGCCTCCTTGCTGAATGCTCTTATGATTTGTGATTGTTTTCCGTGGTTTTGAATGGATTTTGCACGCAGTGTCGTCAGTGGTAAATATCAATATGTTCTTTTTTCCTTCAAGAATACCAATTTCTTTTATTTTGGTTGGCTTAATTTTTCCTTAGGGAGAGTGTTGACTTTCCTTAAATGGATCTTTTGGGAATGGTTCAAGATGGTTATAATGCTTTTTCTTCTTCATTCTGTTACTATGGTGAATGATAAATTAATAAATATTTTAATATTTCTGTCTTTATTTCTAGAGCCATGCCACTTCATCATAATGCTGAAGCTTATTTTGTGTAGATTTTTAGAAATTTTATGTGAGTCCTATCTTTGATACATTCCTATATTGCTATTTGTCTGGAATATACTTTGTGTATGTTAGGGAACAGGTTAGGTAGTGTCTATGTGCATATATTTTCCTTGAATATGGAAAACAGTTTACATATGAAACCACAGAGGTGGCCAGATTTCCCATTCTTCCTTTTTTTTAAAATAAGATTTTTTTAATTTATTTGTCAGAGAGAGAGACAGCACAAGTGGGGGGAGCTGGAGAGGGAGAAGCAGACTCCCAGCTGAGCAGGGAGCTGGACTAGGGGCTTCATCCCAGGACCCTGAGATCATGACACAGCTGAAGCCAGATACTTAACTGACTGAGCCACCCAGGCATCCCCCCATGGCCCCTTTTTTGGTAAATGTTAATATGCATGCATGCACACACTCACATACACACACACACACGTGTTTCTGTACACGTGTTTCTGGATACTACTGAAAACAACAGAACAATCACTTATTTACTGATCACCCCAAATGAAAAAATGCTAACATTTTGTGATTTTTTTTGGGTTGTTTTTAAATTTTGTTTTGATTTTTTGTTTTTTAAGTAGGCTTCACGCCCAGCTCAGAGCCCAGTGCAGGGCTTAAACTCACAACCCTGAGATCGAGACCTGAGCTGAAATCAAGAGTCAGATAGTTAACCGACTGAGCCACCCACATGCCCCTCTTTAGATTTTTTTTAAGTAAGGGAAAACAGAAATTCAGATTTGTCAGTGGCATATCTGAGATTTTTTGTGGGTAGACACTCATGTTGTCACAGCCATAATGAATCTTTCTTTCTTTAGAATCCATATGTCTCTTACTTACTTTTTCTTGGTTCCCTTCCTTCACTAGGATCTCTGCTGGTGAGTGCTGGTGATAAATGTATTCTGCTCTTCTTCCTAATAAAAGTGCTGGTAACATTTTGCCATTAAGTTCTTTTTTGTGTTTTGTTCAAAATTTTGGTGGGGTCCAGCTCAGAGTTTCCTCCTCCTTCTCATCACCAGTCCTTTCCTTTAGGGATAACTCCTCCATAACTTCTTATACTGTATCAGACACTTATTTTTCCATTATAGGCTTATATCTTTTCCAGAGTCCACTTTTTCATTTTACAGTTTCTTAGAAACATCTTCCCCCCCACCCAAGATTTTCAAATTTATTAACATAGGTTTTTATACAATATTATATCTTTAAATTTCCTGAGCATCTGTGTTTATTTACCTTCTCATTTCTAATTTTGATGATTTATAGTTTCTGCTCATAGTTCCTGGATTGGTTAACTGGAAGCTTATGGTTTTTGATGATTGGTCTTTCTAAAGGGTTCTTTTTTTTTTTCCTCCAACATGCATATGAGTTACTATTTTCCCAAGCTACACTGAGGTCAGAAGATTTTAAAAAACGTAGGATTTGTTAATATTGGTTTTGTGTTCACTTAGACAGTAAGTGTTAGAGCAAAACTCTGCCCGACTTCTTCATTTGGGGCCGGCAAGAGTCATCTTTCTGCCAAGACAGGGGAACCCTCGTTAAGTGACTCCCCGAGCTGTCACCCCCCCCCATGTCGGCTGCGGGCTTCCATACGTCCTCCTCCTATCTGAGTGCCTTCCCAGCCAGTCTGCGTCACGGCTGTGATTTCCAGCTCGAGCCCAGGTTTGCTAGTAGAGTTTATAAATTTGTAAGTAGTCAGCTTGTTGCTATTATTTTCTTACTATTTTAAAATAACTTAAAATATTACTAGATTGCAGTCTAAAACTGTATTCTGTTTCTTTCTCAGGGATTTATTGATATTTCTTGTGGACAATGTCTCTAAATGTTTTTGGACATTGAAAACAGCATAGTCTTTGTGATGGTTTCCTTTCCTGTGTACAGAAGGCTATTAACTAAACTTTATTGCTTTTTTTGTCATGTTCTCTAGAGCTGCTTTCTTTCCTTTCCATGCACATGACCTGTTAGAAGTAAAAGTAGTGTGTTAAATGTCTCCCATTTCTGTTGTATTCTATCCAAGTCCTCCTCATTTCTTCATGTATCACATTTTGCTTTATGTATTTTGATACATAATTCCATTTTTAATATTATGCAAGTAAGCCCTCTAGAGTTCATAGTCATCGTGTCTGCGTGGAACGTGTTACTCTCCAGACTGATAAATCTCATCTCTTGACCTTGAATTTACTTTTTCTCTTATTACTGTTGCAGCCTTGATTTCTTTCTTTTCTTTTCTTTTCTTTTTTCTTTTCTTTTCTTTTCTTTTCTTTTCTTTTCTCTTCTCTTCTCTTCTTTCTTTCTTTCTTTCTTTCTTTCTTTCTTTCTTTCTATCTTATTTATTTGAGAGAGAGNCTTTTCTTTTCTTTTCTTTTCTTTTCTCTTCTCTTCTTTCTTTCTTTCTTTCTTTCTTTCTTTCTTTCTTTCTATCTTATTTATTTGAGAGAGAGAGAGAGAAGGAGTTGGGGGTAGGGAGAGGGAGAGGCCGACTTCCCCACTGAGCAGGGAGCCCGATGCAGGGCTTGATACCAGGACCCCAAGATCACGACCCCGGGCAAAGGCAGACACTTCACCAACTGAGCCACTCGGGCCCCGCAGTCCTGCTTTCATGATAGACCCATGTCCAGTCTTTATCCTCACCCTTCCCTCATTTCTCAGATGGATCGGTTTTGTTTTCTAAACTAGTCCGAGAGTGTCTTTCTTCTAGTGGGTGAGTTAGGACAACTCAGGGTCCCCGTTTTGATTCTACATCTATATTTTATTTTTATTTTTAAAACATTTTATTTGTTTTAGAGAGAGAGAGCGCGCATGCACAAGTGCACAAGTGGGGAAGGGGGGAGAGGGAGAGAATCTCCAGCAGGTTCTGTGCTGAGCATGGAGCCCAACGTGGGGCTCAATCTCACGACCCTGAGATCGTGACCTGAGCTGAAACCAAGAGTTGGATGCTTGCTTAACAGACGGAGCCACTCAGATGCGCCATGACATCTGTATTTAACCGCTGTGCCACCCCAGGCGCCCCCACGACATCTGTATTTAGATGGGACAGTAGGGAATTCTGCCCATCCCTTCAATAAAGAATAGACTTCCTTGGGCAGAAGTGGCAGGAGCTGCCGTGTCATGGCTGTGAGTCAGCTGTGCTCTACAATATTTGTGTGATGTAAATTCCTTTTATTGTGAACCGTACTACTGGGCAGGCCTGCACCTATTTCCGCTCAGCTGAGCCTCTAAATCACTGTTTCCTAAATAGAGTCCTGTATTCGTAATGGCTTGGTGTTTAAATAAGAAGCCAAGACCAACAGTAAGAGTTTTGTCAAAAAATAATTACATTTTTAGGGTTTTTCTCATGCTAATCCCCAAGACTGCCCGCTGCTTTGGAGTTCATTGTTCGGTCTAAATCAGCACCTTTAAGTATACCTCCTGCGTGAGGCCGAGGGCTCTCTGAGATAACACAGATTGCTTCAAAAGGAGTGATAACGGAGTAAGGAAGGGCGGCTGCAGGGAACGACTGTTGAGCTGTTCATCAGCTACAGTTGGACCTCAGTCAGACGGAGCTATTTTCATCTTCGTGGGTCCAGCCTCATCAGAATCGGTCCCGCCTGCCTGCCTTTCATGAGCAGGAAAAGCTTTCAGGTAGAAGACCGGGAAACACCCAAGACAAATGTGAACAACCAGTATTACCTCCTCTCTTAACTTGGCAAACAGAAAACGTAAGAGCCCACAGCAGCCGTGCCAAATATGAGCACTTTATACCCAAGAGTCGGTAGAGGGAAGGGCTGCAGAATGGGGCCAGTGAGACGGAATGTTCTGGTCTCACTTTTCCATAAAGTGGCGAGGGAAGGGTGTCTGTCCATCTGGGAGCTTCACCGGAACGATAAAAGGGTAGCATGGTTCCCTGGCAAATGGCATGTTGGGGAGCCATGTAGGGCCGGTCTCCCAAACTCACAGCCCATCCTGGCCTGGCGGGTGAGCAGTGCACAAGTGTGAGGTGCTGGGAGCGGAGCAGCCCCCTTTCCCGGGAGCGGGGTGGGGGGGTCACCAATGAACAGGATCCAGCAAGGCCAGGTCTTCCATTGTTTGCTCTACAGAATCAGGAAATCTGGGGTGCCTGGGTGGCACAGCGGTTAAGCGTCTGCCTTTGGCTCAGGGTGTGATCCCGGTGTTAGAGGATCGAGTCCCACATCAGGCTTCTCCACTGTGAGCCTGCTTCTTCCTCTCCCACTCGCCCCGCTTGTGTTACCCCTCTCGCTGGCTGTCTCTATCTCCGTCAAATAGATAAATAAAATCTTAAAAAAAAAAAAAGAATCAGGAAATCTGCATTTTTACATATAATCTCTTGATTTTTTTCATTGGACAGTTATTTTAAAAAGAAAAAAAAGCCCACCATAACCAATACCCTATGTGCTCAGACACGTCTGTAGGGTTCTTGGGCTGTTACCCTGGGTATCAGGCAATGCGCATTCTGGCTGTTCTAGAACACAGTTGCCCAGAGGGTCATGTGCCAGTTACTCCCCCTGAGTCCCTAGACGCCCAGCCCTGTTGCAGCCTTCTCCACAGGGATGCTGCTCCCGTGTTTGTACCCTTCGCAAAGAGCAAGTTTGTTCAGCATCTGGACGGGTGACCCACAGCTCCAGGAAGAGAAAGACCAGGGAGTGCAGGCGTCCCTGAGTTCAGCCCAGGGCCTGGCCCACGACCAGCTCTGTGTAGACTTCTAGAAACACACACCTTTCTCATTTGCTGCCTTGACCCCTGGTTCTCTTCCTTCTCACCCTTTGTGAACCACCCCCACCCCTTTATTTAGGAGCTCAGACTTCAGTTTTGGTTCTAAACACACCCTCCTCTTTTACGCAATTACTGCTCCCACCTCCCTCCCCGTTTAAAATCTTGGAAAGACTACTAGCAAGGTGTATCCTGTTGTTAAGCTTGTCTCTTATCATTTCTGGAGGGATTTCTCTCAAGGCGCGTCTTCAATCACATGATAATGGACTGACTGTCTTGTTTGGAGGGGTTCACCAACGCACAGTGGGGAGATGTGTGGCGGTGGGTGTCATGTCCCCTGGAGAGCTTTTTCCGGGTTCCAAGATCATCAAGGATGTCTTCCGTTCAAAAGCTGGAGTAGCAACTGAACATTATGTCTGAGGCACCATGTCCTGGAGCCACAGTGTTTTTGTCCACTGTCTCAGGGTGAAATGAGTTTCTGCAGAAATACTACAGAGAGTCCAACGGAAGGCCTCCCGAGGAGGGCACAGTCCCTGTCCCCAGGCTGCAGAACTGTCTAAGTGCAGAGGACCCTCAGAGGCAAATGCATCTCCTTCTGTCAACCCCACTGCGTCGGGTGGAGAGGGCTCATTCCCTTCTCGAGAGCTCCGTGCCAGCCCCCGGTACTCCTCGGTGTCAGCGCCTCTAGCTTCCTCTAGAGCAGGGCGAGAAGGCACACATACTTGGAAGGACCATCGCGATTGTGAGTGACGCACGCGGGTGTGAGGCCCGCAGGAATCAAGTGGGCTGACCATGGAACCACTCCTGGGGAGGAGGCTGGCCGTGGAGAGCTCTGTGTCCCCCAGGGGCCAGGATCTCTCACCCCCAGGTGACAGCTGACCTGTTGAATGACAGCCCAATGTTGCTGGAGCTTCCTACATCCAGACGAAGCCTGAAATCTGTATTTTTATGTGAAATCTTCCAATTCTTTAAGGCTTATAACTAATGAAAAAAAAAAAGATTTAACATTGTGTGAGCCAAACGAAACCTGTTGGTAGGTTGGATCTGGCCTGCCCGTTACCAGTTTGCAATTTCCACTCCAGCCAGAAGCCAGAATTCTGGAATAGATGATGGTTGGGAAGCCAGAATGTGCCTTCTCAGTGTTACTTCCTCTCACCTGGCAGAGGGCTGGGGCAGGAGGGCCCACTGGGTTCACGGGGGCACCTCCTCTGTGTCCTCCTTACCCCAGGGCGTGCACTCACTGGATGGCGGTGTGGTCAAGAATGGTCCTCCACGATTTAAATTGTTAATTTTTTTTTTTTTTTGCTTTAATTTGACTGATTCTATGCAGTTAAATTAATGAAAATTGAATGAGTTTAGATGTGTTTCTACTAATTATCTTAGCTCTCTAATTTCCTTTACAGAATTTAAAAACAGCTAGCCTGCTTGGCTTTTCCAGAATGTTTATATTAATACACAAACATCTGTTTTACCGTTTGCATGTCTTTTGCCAAACTTCAGAGGCTTTTGAAAAATGTTACTCTGTTTTCCTTATGAAGGATAAATTAGTCCATTGGTAACTCTGAAATCTGACACCTCTACCCTCTTTTATCCCACCAGCTGCTCACTGGGTCTTCTTAGCAAGACAGGCCTGTGACCCAGAATTCAGAGTATCTGCAGTGTCCCAGGCGTCAAGGGAGATGTCTGTGGACAGAGCTCGGAGGAAGCCCTCAGGCACGGTGGCTCCTACGTGGGTGGGGGATGGCATG
Source organism: Ailuropoda melanoleuca (assembly GCF_002007445.2). Lineage (NCBI taxonomy): Eukaryota > Metazoa > Chordata > Mammalia > Carnivora > Ursidae > Ailuropoda > Ailuropoda melanoleuca. The sequence continues at coordinate 2,055,304 of NC_048229.1, forward strand.
GAAGGAAGACTAGGTTTCCATACCCATTAAAAATGTGTAATGAATGTCCTAGAGATATGTGGGGGTTTTAATAATAAGTGCCTAGCAGTTACTTCTAGAACTTTCAGAGGCATTTCTCTTGCCCTGCCTCCCCAATCCAGGGCTCCTCAATTAATATTAACTTGGGATTATAATCAGCAATGGAATGAAGCATCTGTGGAAATGGAGATGGGGACAGGAGGTCCCAAGAAAGAGCAAACCCAGAAGGTCCTGAGTAGGGAATATGATAGTCACACGTCATATGCCATGCTGTTGAGAGATTAAACTCCATTTCTCATATGTGGCAGGATCGCAGAGTTGTCAGAAAGGACAATAGATCTGCTCAGCACATGTAACTGAACATTCAAAGTGGGGTAGCCCTTTGGCTGACGATGTATGTGGAGCCAAGACAACTGTCAGGATCCCTTCAGGAGACAGCCTTGGTGCCTCAAAGGTACCTGGGCTGGAGAGAAGTCTTAACCACGTTTGAAGAGAAAGAAACAGCAAAAGAATGAAATGACTTGGTTCCATGAAAGATGAGTGGTGTTGGAAGGTTTCAGAAGACGTGTATAGTTTTGAAAGAAAGTGTTGCTGAGAAAACACCTTAATAATATTTGAGTAAGATGAACTTCATGCAGTGAGGCTGGGAGCTGAGAGAAGGTAGCAGGAGAAGATGAAATTGGGGGAAAGCAAGAATTAAAACTACATTTGAAACCCATATGTTTTTAGAAATGAAAACTATGGAAGCAGTACGTGTTATTGTAGTCAACGTTTTTTTAAGACAAAAAACACAAATTGTAACAAATGAGTGTGTAGAAAAAAATTAAAATGTTATAAAACTCTGCTCCCATGGGGGTAACAAAAAAAGGCATTGGGCCCGGATGGGTTTATATGATGTTTTCCTCTTGTTTTTAAAGGAGTATTAAATTCCATTGGCTATGAATATAAATCAATAGAGAGGAAATAGAAATAAGATGTAGGTAAACATAAAGCTCCGTCAGTGAATTTTATGAAGCCAACATAACCTCACACCAAAATCTAAAAAGATGGTAAAAGAAATTTTAGAGAAAAATCTCATCCACAAAATAACTCTGAAGATCTCCAATAAAACACAAGTTAAACGAAGTAATAGCATACATTAATAAAATGAAAAAATTTTAAAAAACCTTCAAGAATTGTATAGCGTTATATGATGGGTTACGAAGGCAGACTTCTTGGTGTATGTCAACAGTGTTTGGATGAAACCCAACATGCATTTCTGATTTAAAGAAATAGAAGCAGTAAGATAGGACTACGTAGAATGGCCCTTCCCCACATTCTAGATACCTTACAGTATCTCTCTGAGTCCAGTAGCCTCCTTACGTGTCATGGCAGAATAGAAGGACCACCGCAATGAAGGATGCCAATTATTGGCTCCGTGACTTAGCAATACATCTGTAAGTGAGGCTGGTAGCTCTCGTGTCATGAACTACTGTTTTTCCAGAATCACTTGTGAGGTCAGTCAAGACTGACTTTTTATTATGGTGTATATTCTTCAGTGTCTATAAATGGTTTTGTTTAGAGGATACAGTGTTATCTGGTTGACCCTGTTCCCATGTGGGCATGGTCTCCCACACCTGTGCAGGTGTGAAGTTGTGGCTCACACCTGGGGAACTCTGCATTTCGTCTGGGGCACAGTGCATGCCCGGGGGATTCTCTGCACATGTGAGCATCCCCTGTGCTTTGTGCTGAGGTTAAAAACCAATAGGACTCTTTATCATAGCCAATGCAATGAGACAAGAAAAGCATCATGACTAACTATGGGAAAGGGTGACAATGGATCACATTTAACTGATGATTAATGTTTTCACCATACAGAAGTATAAAGAAAGACAGTATAAAATAGCCAGTAATTCACTATCCTCAGATAAACCTCTTTCATGTTAAAGTACAATAAAGGAAATACATATACAACATTAGAATAACCAAATAAATATGTCCAGTCTGGTGCCAAATAAGAAAGCAAAGCCACGTGTCCTTCAGGCTGCCTACTCACATGTCATACATTTTAATACCATTCTTTAAATTTCTTCCAGAAATCCACATACGTGTGTTCTTTTTTTATTTACAGAAGGAAAATGATTATTGAGAGATGATACAGTTGTCTTCTAGAGAGAGAAACTCAGGCAACGATGGTCTTCTAGGGAGTCAGAGAAACCCAGGCAGGTGCAGTAAAGCCACAGCAGTCATTTTGTCTAATTATAGCAGCACTTGCTTTTCAAATAACATGGAGACAAGATCCCACTCACAAATAACGAGACATAAATGACTTAGGAAGAATTTAATGAAAATGCTCAAAATTGAAGGAACTGTTTAATAAAACTTAAATCTATCAGCCATAAGTGAAGGCAACGAAGGCCACTTGCACAAAATTATGAAAGGTTCTTTATTATATAGTATAATTATCCAGAATTCATCTATGATTCTACCTTTTCAAACAAAGAAGCAGAGTTTTTCTTAAGGGTAACGTGACAAAATGATTCTGCAGTTCACTAAGAAAAATAAACGCTAAGTAGAACAAGGCAAATATTTAAGAAAGAATAATGTTGAAGACCTGCCCTGTAAGATAGTAAAACACGCTATAAAAATAAATAAAATACTGCAGTATAGGCTCCAGAATAAGGATTTCAGTGGAATAAAACAAAGTCTGGGGATCGTGTATATTATGTGTTTATATAAAAGGACACCTTCATTTATTATTTTTTTGAAGATTATATTTATTTGAGAGAGAGCAAGAGAGAGAATGAGCAGGGGAGAGGGGCAGAGGGAGAGGGAGAAGCAGGCTCCCCGCTCAGCTCAGTGTGGAACCCAACTCGGGGCTTGATTCCAGGACACTGGGATCATGACCTGAGCCAGAGGCAGATGCTTCACTGACTGAGCCCCTATTTATTTATTTTTCAAAATTAAGTTCTAGTTAACACAGTATAATATTGGCTTCTGGAGCAGAATTTGGTGATTCATCACTTATATACAACACGCAGTGCTCATCACAAGTGCCTTCCTTAATGCCCATCACCCATCTAGCCCACCCCCACTCCTCCATCCATTAACTCTCAGTTTCTTCCCTGTCATTAAGAATCTCTTATAGTTTGTTTCCCTCTTTCCTTCTTTTCTTCCCCCCTCCCCCTATGTTCATCTGCTTTCTTTCTTAAATTCCACATATGACTGAGATCATATGGTATTTTCCTATCTCTTATTTCGCCTAGCCTAATACTGTCTAGCTCCATCCAGGTCGTTGCAAATGGCAAGATTTTATTTTTTTTTTAAAAGATTTTATTTATTTATTTGACAGAGAGAGACAGCCAGCGAGGGAGGGAACACAGCAGGGGAGTGGGAGAGGAAGAAGCAGGCTCCCAGCGGAGGAGCCCGATGTGGGACTTGATCCCTGAATGCCGGGATCACGCCCTGAGCCGAAGGCAGATGCTTAACGACTGCGCTACCCAGGCGCCCCAAGATTTCATTCTTTTTGATGGTTTGGTGATATTCCATTGTGTGTGTATATATATATGTATATACACACACACACACACACCACATCTTCTTTATCCATTCCTTAGTCGGTGGACATTTGGGCTCTCTCCATAGTTTGGCTATTGATAATGCTGCTATAAACATAGGGGTGCATGCACCCCCTTCAAATTGGTATTTTTGTATCCTTTGGGTAAATACCCAGTAGTACAATTGTTGGGTCATAGGGTCGTTCTGTTTTTAACATCTGAGGAACCTCCATACTGTTTTCCAGAGTGGCTGCACCAGCCACCAACAGTGCATGAGGGGTCCCCTTTTTCGGCATTCTCGCCGACACCTGTTGTTCCTGTGTTGTTAATTTTAGCCTCTCTGACAGGCGTGAGGTGGCATCTCATTGTGGTTTTGATCTGCATTTCCCTGATGCTGAGTGATGTTGAGTATCTTTCCATGTGTCTGTTGGCCCTCTGGATGTCGCCTTTGGAAAAGGGTAAAAGAACACCTTTAAAACATCAATAGCTCTGATTACTTGCAGACAAAAATTGCATTTCTGAATATTTAAAACACCATATCCAAAGTAAAAAAAAAAAATGATTTGCTGTACCTTGGCACCATTTTCCAAACACCTAACGGTATATCATGTGATTTTAACACGTAATTGCAGGACAAGATAGAACAGATCATATAGAAACAAGACATTAGGGGCACCTGGGTAGCGCAGTCGTTAAGCGTCTGCCTTCGGCTCAGGGCGTGATCCTGGCGTTCCGGGATCGAATCCCACATCGGGCTCCTCTGCTGGGAGCCTGCTTCTTCCTCTCCCACTCCCCTGCTGTGTTCCCTCTCTTGCTGGCTATCTCTCTGTCAAATAAATAAAATCTTTAAAAAAAAAAAGACATTAACAGAGAAGTCACAAAACAATTTATAATAAAAGTTGAAAAATACTGTCATCCTCCTTTAAAGCCATAGGTTACATTTTCACTTTGACAGTGAGAGGTTTGGGGACCTACCAGGTCGTGTTCCTGGACTCCCAAAGAGAATAGGGCCTGCAAAAGGATGTAAAAAAGTTTTTAAAGGCAGTTTAGCAATACTTACTAGAGTCATCCAGATGTTTCTGCCCTCTTTCCCCCACAACACAGCTGGAGACCTTGTCCTGGGGAAAAGAATTGGAGGATGTGCAAAGATCCACTCTCAGATACATTCTCTGCCTGTATTTATCACTGAAGTCTTGAGGGCAAAAGGGCTCGGGGTGCAGCATTGAATAGAAGTGATGGTTTCAGTCACCGTGTTCACACTTCAAGGGGTACGTGTTTATGTGTGAGTCTACGATGCCGTCTCAGAGATACCGCCCTGGAAAGAAACGTTTGGGTGAATGTGCACCAGTTTGCCCCTTGGTGGTGGGCTGTGAGTGGCAGGAATGTTCTTTTTTTGCATGAACGTGCAGTAAATTATAGTTAGAAAAAAAATGTCAGATGTGAGCCGCCTGGAAGCTTCCCTTTGATAATGTCTGTTCCCCTTGAACTCCCTTTTTTAAAGAGCCTTTTTTTTTTCTTTTCCAGAAACCCCCAATCCAATTAAGGTTTTTCCCTGAATCTCTTAAAGGACCATTTTTTCCTTCAAAACAGTTCTCATGAATATTATTTATATATTTTTTGGTGTGTTGATCTGTGGATGCCTGTCCCTGTGCACTAGACTGTAAGTTCCATGTTGGCAAGGACCATGTGTGGTTTGTTTCTTACTTGGTACTTAACACGATACTTAGTACCCCCAGGGTTCTCAGTCAATACTTACTGCACAGATAAACGAATGAGTGAGTGAATGAATGAACTCTCCGTGATAATACATTCATCAGCCGCTCTTCATGTGCTGTTCATTGAACACATTCTATCTCGTTTACTCCCACATCAACCCTGTACATGTTTATCCCATTTTACGGGCAAGGAGACTGAGGCCCACAGAGTACAGACCCTGTTCAAGATTACATTGGGGCACCTGGGTGGTTCATTCGGTTGAGAGTCTGACTCTTGGTTTTGGGTCAGGTTATGATCTCAGGGTCGCAAGATCAAGCCCCGTCTGGCTCCGTGCTCAGCAGCGAGTCTGCTTGCGATTCTCCCTCTCTCTTTCAAATAAAATAAATCTTTAAAACAAAGCTTACATAGATGGTGGGAAGGATAGTTGGTGTTGGGGATGAACTCCATCACTGGGGCTTTTAGCTACCATGCCCTATGGTATCCGACCTAATAAAAAGGAAACCTAGCGGTACACATACCTTCAGTGAGGCTCACATGGAGGGGAACACCCTTGACACTGAAATGCTCAGTCCATCTAGGAATCAGTAATGTAGCACTGCTGTGTTTTACCCAGGGGAATTTAAACATTTGCTTTGGAGTCTGAATGTCACCCTCCGAGATCAGTTGACTTACCCGTAGTGTAGCAGTGCAACAGAATCACCCTGCAAAAGTGAAAACAGGTTGCATCTTTCCCTCCTTCAGGAAGATCATCAGCAGAGGGGGTCCCGTAGCTGCTTCTGTCTGCCCTAACGTGTTGTGCGTACAGGAGAATTAAGCACTCTCTCTGGGAAGTGGGTCTGTGGATTGTCGAACGCCCCTGATACAGCTCTGAGGCTATTTGCTTTTCAAATTGATTTTTTACAACCAAGATTCCTGGCATCGGTGGCTAAAAAAACTCAAAAGCGGGCTGAGATTGAGGGATTCATTTGGTAATTAGATTTTGAAAAATCCTAACCTTGGTTTTTGCAAATGTGCGGAGACGCACCGATTAGCTACTGGGGAGGTTAACTCAAGTGTTCCTTCAACAAACAGGAGGTTTGGGATTGGAGGGGGAAGAGCCATCTACATTCAAATATTTTTATTTTGTACCTTGAAGTGGTCAGTGTTCAAGGCGACGGCACCTTCTTAAACCATTTATTTATTTATTTATTATTATTTTTTAAAGATTTTATCTATTTATTTGACAGAGAGAGACAGCCAGCGAGAGAGGGAACACAAGCAGGGGGAGTGGGAGGAAGAAGCAGGCTCCCAGCAGAGGAGCCTGATGTGGGGCTCGATCCCATAATGCCGGGATCACGCCCTGAGCCGAAGGCAGACGCTTAACGACTGAGCCACCCAGGCGCCCCTCTTAAACCATTTAAAACGTTTTTTTACCACCTCTGTTGCTTGACAGTGAGTCAGAATGAGTAACTTTAATTTTCTCATCACTTTGGTCATGAAGCAATATTGTATTTTCAGAAAAGATGAAACCGTATGTCATTTCATATACTGTCCTTAATGCTGCACATAATTAATTGTGAAAGGTCCATTTCTCTTTGGTTGGGAGTCTGCAGGTGCATTTCCATACGGTTTATTCCTATTATATTTTCCATCAATACATTTTCCGACCTTGTTTCCTGAAGCAACTAAAAAAAAATGCATGTTTTTGTGATTCTAATGAGGTAGGACCTACTTGTCTGTCCTGATGTCCTGGAGCAGACACTGCTAATTTGACTGGTCTTGCTGTCAGCATCATGCAAGGTGTTACAGTTGAATGCAGTTTGCATCACGCTTGCAACCCCTCCAGTGGGGAGTGTGGTCGGGAAGTGTCATCAGAATACAGATGTCGGTACTGTTGGGTTAAAGGTCTCAGTACCGGGGCCCCTGGGTGGTTTAGTTGGTTGAATGTCCAACTCTTGGTTTCAGCTCAGGTCATGATCTCAGGGTCATGAGATCGAGCCCTGCGTCGGGCTCAGTGCTCACAGTGGACTCTGCTTGTCCCTCTCCCTCTGCCCTTCCCCCTGAGCTCTCTCTCTCTTTCTCTTTCTCTCATAAATAAAATATTAGAAAGTGAAGTTCTCAGTACTTTTGACTCTTCAATGATTGCCAGTTTGGAAATGTTTTCCACTGAAGGCAAATTCAGAATTTCATAGGTGGTGGTACTCGGAACGTTTGGGAAGTTCTTCAGATGCAGTTGAACCCAGATCTCTGTTAAGCATCTTTCTGTCTCAGAGACCATGGTTGCGGTGGCCGGGCGAACAAGACGTTTATTTGTTGAGAGAACAGGATTAGGACTGTGGGGCCACAGCCAGTACAGGAAGTCGCCTGGGTGCTGATTTGTCGGTTTAGAAACCCGTCATCCTCATGGGCCACCCCACGACAGAAAGACGAATAATCCTTGTTTCTTGGTGGATTTTGATTGTCTGTCAAGAAATTTCCACAGTTACACGATTCTGTGGCTCCTTGTTTCATGGTTGTAGGGCAGGTGTGCAGAAGACATGGCGATCCTACCTGGCATGGCCCTGCCTCCGTGACGCACCCATACCACGTCATCTGTCCCGGCCGATGTCCTGGAGGTGGCTTTTCCCCTCCTGTAGGCAGTGATCGGAGACGTCTGTCCCAGCGTAAACATCGGGGGGTTGCAGTCTTGATGAAAACCCTGATCTGGTTTGCTGTCCTATTTAGACAAAGTCCACACTCGGCCCTGAGCTTGCCATGGCAGCTTGTTTCTTGTTTCAGTTCTGACTTCTGTCCTTCTGTCTTCTCTCATGCTGTCCCAGCCCCACTGGCCTTGTCTGTGTGCCCCAAGGACGCCAGGCTCCTGTCTGCCTATTTTCTTCCATCCAGTCGGGAAGCTCGTCCCCAGGTCCTCACGTCTGTAGCTCGGCTCCTAGTCATTTATGTCCCAACATTTATGTCCCTTGTCAAAGGGAACGTTGGCTCCATGTTCGCGGTGAATCCCCCAGAACCCAGTGCAGCATCTGGCATGGAATACATCTCCATCAGGGTTTGTTCAGTGCAGGAATGAGCCCGTCCATGCCAGGGTTCCCATTCCTCCCTCCTGAGTTTCATCCTGCTGTTCCGTGTGGGGAAACCTTTCCCGGTGCTGGAGGCGGCCCGCCGGCTTCTCTGCTTTGATGCGGCGACGCTCCGTGTCTCTGCCTGTGCGAGTCTGCTTCTATCCGAGCATCCTGCTGAACGGCCGTGATTGTTCCCTGTGACAAATAGGATGGTCGTCACCTCCGGCGCTTGACCCTCGGCGCCAAACCCTGGCTCGTTCTTTGTGTCTCCGACAGCCGCACGCCGCTGTGAAGCCATGTGCTTTGAAGAGGCCAGTAGAAAGGAGCCGAGATCCCTGCTGTCACAGGGCTTCCGACCTAATGTTTGCAGTCGATCGTGGGGCGTTCGGGACAACCCAGGGAGCAGTAGTTGAAACTGAGCGTTCCAGGGTGCCCTGGAGGCTCGCTCCCCTGCAAGACACCCAGTTCCCGAATGTGTGTGGACACAAGCGAAAGCAGGACTGACATTTCTAGCCACATGCCTGTGCTAGGGCTTGGAGGATTCAGAGAGGGCTTTGTGCCTCGGTTTACCCATCACGCAGTGTCCTGTAGGTTCCCTGTGTCCCACGTGGCCCTTCTGGAAGTTTAGGACTGAGGTTTTGGGAAAGTCAATTAGATGTTATCAATGTTCCATGTTTGGGTCAGTTTGGACAGACAACACTTCACCTTTTCCAGCAGTAAGCGTGAACTACAGAGTTTTAGAAACCACCTAGCGCCCTGCCTTCACTCACTGAGACAGAGGCCCCGAGAGGAGACCGACATCTGCAAGGTCACAAGACTAGTCTTGGCTGAGCTGACCCTGGAAGAGAATTCTAGCACCACCTGTGACATGAGCAAGGGCCTTCCTGTGGGAGCTGTTCTTTCCTGCCTTCAGCTCTGCCTGCTTCCTGTGGCCCTCCCCCCTCCTCCCCCCTCTTTCTCCCCCCTCCTCCTCCCTCCTGTCTTCATTCTTTCCTTCCTTCCTCCTTCCTTCCTTTCTCCCTCCTCCTTCTTCCACTCCCTCTTCTGTCCTTCCTTCCATCAAATCACTAGGAGCCAAAATGTTAGTATCTGCAAACTTGGGATCCAAGCCTTAATAAACGAAGGAATTTTGTAGTAATGTGGGAACTTTTTTTTTTTTTTTTTTTTGGTAGTGATGCCGTGAGGAAGGGGAGTGGATTTCCTTGGTTGAACATCCTTGGTTTGGGGGGGCACATTCCCTTCTTCGATGGGGCCGCTGGGGAGCCCGCCGGCCTCTCCAGCATGTCGGCATTCTCTGTGAGGCCCGTCCCATCCTTTCCAGACTCGGCAGCTCTGATGGACAAGCATCAGCCATGAAACTCATAACCCACGTGTTTCTGACAGAATAAACTGGATTCAGATGCACCAGCAGGGCTATGTGATAAATAGTAATAGGAAAGCCAATGTAGCTGTCAGGAAACTCAGTGACAATTAACCTTATTTCTGGTTATGCTGGATGAAGGGTGTTCTCCGTCCCTGAGGGACTGTCTGCTTTGCAGACACTGGAGTAGACGTCTGAGTCTCATGGCCTCCGGGAGCTGCCTGGTAGACAGGAAGTCATGCACATGGCCGTGAGGCCCCAAAGCTCCACTCCTGCTGTCCTGGTCTCTGGGGAGCAGGCGGGAGAACATGGTGTCACCGACAGCCCAGCCCCGTCATCCTGGGTTTTGTGGTCCACAGAGGAGCTCTGCAATCTGGGCCTTCCGCGGCTTGTGTGTGTTTGCACGTGGGCTGCCCGAGCATCCCGTCTCTTTCATCGGACTTGGCTCAACTTGCCGTAAGGCACCACTTGTTCATACTTTATAATGTAAGTGCCAGTTTGTAGTGTTTTCCCTTAAAGTCCTGCGTGAAGCCGTGATCTACCATAGGAAAGGCGGATGGGCTCTGGCCCCGGAGGTGAGCTGCCGTAAGCAGGCAGCACAGACGGGGAGGCTGAGAGGACACAGCTGGCTTCTCTCTGAGTCTGGAGGCCGGAAGTCCCTGATCTGGGTGTGGGCATAGTAGGGCGCCGGTCCCCTTCCCGCTGTGTCCTCACCTGGCAGAGAGAGACCCGGAGTCTCTTCCTGTCCTTCTGACGACACTAATCCCAACACGGGGCCCCATCCTCACAACCCCACTGAACCCCAGTTCTCTCCCACAGGCCCCGGGTCGTGTGCCACCCCGCGCGCATGGCGAGGGCTTGGGGGCACACGGCTCTGTCCTTAGCGGACGTCAGCGAGAGGGCACCTTGAAAGAGTCTCGCACAAGGGCAACTATACCCCTGACCAGCCTCTGGTCTCCAGGCCACGTGGCTTCGTGTGGACAGCCTTCCCAGGAGTCAAGAAGGAGTGTGTCTTTAGCACATCTCAGTACCGGGGAGCCCTGTGTGTTACCCCAATCCTACAGAGTCCCTGGAGGGAGATGGGGCTGTCTCCATGTCACCTGTGAGAAGACTCGAGCCTCCTACCCGTTACCTGTGCTCGGCATCACACCTGGTGTGCGGCAGAGTGGATGTCGGGAGTACGGCAGCCATTCCCAGAGTCTGACCCTAACCAGATGAGGAAGAGCGTAGCGCTGAGCGGATTAGGACGATCGTGGGACGGTGACAGCAGGCAGGTCGGGGCCCCCTGACGGCCAGACACTGTTCACTTGGCTCCTGCCTGCACTCCCTGGCATCGACAGCAGAGCCTTGCTCGTGGCAGGTGCACACTGTGTCGTCCTGGCCGTGGCCGCGGATGCCAGCCGATGCCGGAGAATTCAGAAAGCTCACAGAATGTTGGTGGCCACTAAGTGGGCCAGTCGTGTGTCATGGAAGCAGAAGGAGCCGGAACCCTCCTGAAATTCACGCCGCCAGTCTCTCACCTTCGTCTCACGTTGTTGGTGCCGTAGAGGCCCGGGACGGTTAGCTGGAAGCTGTGGGAAATTGCCCGTGTGCACACAGTGTGGCGTTTTGCCTGGGCTGACGTGCTGACTTTTATGGTCTGTGGGATGAAAATGAAAGCCGCCCATTCTCCCCGCCCCACAGTGTGTTCTGTGGGGATGAGCCTCCCATCGGAAATTATGGCAAAGGACCAACCTTCACTCCGTTCACTCTGAGTAGCTCACTATGAATAGGGAACTAAATCATATATTCTCCAGCTCAGCTGACCTTACGTTGAGATATGTGCCTGCAGAAGGAAGGATGAGCGAAAGAGAGAGCGAAAGAGAAGTCCCGTGGGCTGTCCTGAGCCTCAGCCCATGCACCTGCTGGACATGGGGGTGCCCTCGTCTCAGCATAAAAGTCATGCCCTCTACCTTTAATCTGCTGCACTAGGAGAATAAACAATTTTGATAAACATTCATGGTAAATGAAATGGGTTTTAAAAAGTTAATTTGGGAGCACCTGGGTGGTTCAGTGGGTGAAGCGTCTGCCTTCGGCTCAGGTCATGATCTTAGGGTCCTGGGATCAAGTCCCGAATTGAGCTCCCTGCTCAGCGGTGAGTCTGCTTCTCCCTGTCCCTCTGCAGCTTCCCCTGCTTGTGCTCTGTCAAATAAATAAACCAATTCTTTAAAAAAAAAAAAAAGGAGTTAATTTGAACATGAAAAAGGAGGAAAAAGAGCACCAACGAGGACACTTGCAACTGGATCTTGTGTCCAGAGCGAGCTTCACAAGGAAGACGGGCTTTGCTTGTCTGTTTTGACTTTAAGTTCCCACCTAACATTCCTAGAATGAGCTTCCTGTTACTCAGAGAGCAATTTTAGGATTTCAAGATGAGTATTTCCTACAAAATGGGCCCTAAGTGCCAGCTAGTGACATCCCCTGGGCAGGTCCTGAGAAAACTGTTTTTTCTCTTGATCTTAGAGGAGGGTAAGGGGTGGAGAGAAGCGAACACAAAACTCCGACTCTTGGAATTACTGAGGATGTTAGGGTCACCCCTGCAGTTGTGCCGTGCTGGGCTTTCAGAGATAATTTACGGCCCCCCTTTGCAGCCTCACAGGCAGAACTGACCTGCTGAGATGGCGGGGACAGGACACCAGCCACGGCCACGTCACCAGTACTGTCTCGAATAGCCCTGCTACTCGCACACTGGTGTTACTGCCATCCGCTGAACTCCTGTTTTTTTTTTTTTTTTTAAAGATTTTATTTATTTATTCGACAGAGATAGAGACAGCCAGTGAGAGAGGGAACACAAGCAGGGCGAGTGGGAGAGGAAGAAGCAGGCTCATATCAGAGGAGCCTGATGTGGGGGCTCGATCCCGTAACGCCGGGATCACGCCCTGAGCCGAAGGCAGACGCTTAACCGCTGTGCCACCCAGGCGCCCCTGAACTCCTGTTTTCTTAAATCTCAAATTCCGAGCTTTGGACTCAAACTAGAATGTTCAGAACTGAAGACAGTCGAAGCATTTGGTTCAAATAGAAACAACTATCAGAACTTGTGTGATTCATACCTGCTTTCCCTGCTCATCGGGCCCTACGATGAAAATAGGTAAGCCCGGAATAGGATTCTGCTTTGGCTGCACGTCAGCCCCCGACCTCGTGCAGGAAAGAGGCGGTTCCTAGCACCGTGCTCAGCCCCTGGGAGTGTTTGCGGAACACATGGGATGATGTGGAGGAAAGCAGCTTATTACCCACAAAATTCTTCCAGAGCGAAGATCATATTTATGACCTTGTTACTGACCATTTGCAATTCTGACGTGAGATTTTCCTCGTGTGTTACTAACCCTGTGATTCTCGGAGGCAAGATCAAGGCTCAGTGGTTTTCATCTTACTGTGAACCCGGAATGGAAGCAAACTTATTTCTGGGCTCTCTGAGTGGTGCGTTCAGGGACTTTAGAGATAGACGCGGGAATCTGACATGGCAGCTCTTCCCACAAAGTGCCCCCATCGTGTCTTCAATCCCAAAGCCTCCAGACACTGGAGTTGCTTTCAGACAAGCAGAACCATGTCTGGTCTCCAAGTAGAAGGAGACATCTATGGGCAGAGACTTCACCTCCGTCCCCAGCACAGCTGATGCCAAGAGTGGAAGCCAACGCACAGAGCCCCGCTTGGGAAGCACAATCGTGGGTTAGTACGGACAGGGGTTGACTGCGCTGTGTGGTGCCTGTCTCTTTGTCAGAGTGTTGAGAGATAAAGATGTGTGCAGAATCCTTTCCTGCCTCCCTTGACGCTTAGGTGCAGCTGTGTGAGTGGTTTCTAGCCACGGAGCTGTGAGCAGGAACGACGCGTGCCACCTTGCAGACCTTGATTTGGGAGGGATAACCGTGAGCTTCCCAAGGCCGCCCCCCCCCAGGCTGGGACACAAGCAGGACGGTGGGACAGAAGCCAGGCATGGCTCTGTGGCTTGGCCAACATTATGCCATTAAATTCTCACTCTGTCCCACTGAAGTAGGGACTGTTTTCACCCCAGTTTTTGCTGATAACGAACAGAGGCACAGAGAGGTGGCCTCACTGGCCCAAGGTCAAACAGCTAGAAAGAAGTAATAACAGGAATCGGATACAAAGTGTTCAGCCGCAGAGCCCGTGGTCTGAGGTGCCATGCGACACGTTTCCACAGTCCCACCTGGGGGATCCCGTGATGCAGGGAGTCTTCGTGAACGCCCCTCTGTCTTTCCTGAGAGTTATGGTGGCATTGCAGGTGAGGTTGTATTTGGAAGGGATATGAACATTTTGAACGTTTCTGTGTTAAATTCAGGAAGAGCTCTCTCCTCTAGTGTTGATGTGGCTGCTAATTGCCTTCCCACCTTCTTTTTTTCTTTTTTTAAAGATTTATTTACTTATTTGAGAGAGAGAGAAAGTGAGCAGGGCAGAGGGACAGAGAGAGAGAGGGAGAAGGAGAGAATCTCAAGCGGGCTCCGTGCTGAGCATAGAGCCCAACGTGGGGCTCGATCTCAACACCCTGAGATCACGACCTGAGCAGAAATCAAGAGTCAGATGCTTGACCAAGTGAGCTACTCAGGCGCACCCCCCTTCTTTCTTTAAGTAACTCCCAACTTTTCCCTGGGCACGTGGACGCCCGGTTAGAGGCTACATTCCCCAGCCTCCGTTGTAGTTTGGTGAGCCCCGGTGGCTGACCTCCTGCTAGTGAGTGGTGAGAAGTGATTTACACAGTACCAGAGCCTTTCATTTGAAAAGTGCTTTTTGGCTCTTTGGTTCCCACTGGCTGGATGTAGATGTGAGAGTAGAACCGAAGCAGGCACTTTGGACCCACAGGTGAAAACCCCATGTTGAGAGTTTCAGAAGTGCCCTGCTGGCCCAGGACTCCCTACCTGAGAAAAAAGTAAACTTGTGGCTTGCATAAGCCACTATATTGTAGGGTCACTTTTTATGGTTTCCCAACAAAAACACTCAGAAATATGCCTCGTATCTGGCCATCCTCAGAAGTTTTCCCAGGCTGCTTTGCAAAGTATGTCTTGTTTTGTGCTTGGAATTTCTTCTATGACGTGTGAATCAGAAGTATTGTGAGGTGTGCATGGGTGAAGACCAATGAACCACTTTGACATTTAGGAAGACAAATGAGGCAGTTCGTATAGTGTTAGCATCTGCTGGGATCCCAGGTAAGTTTTAGGAACTTATCTCCAGAGCTTACTCTTAGGACGTTGATAGATTTTAAAATGTAGATTACAACAAAGCTTTTGACGAAATGACCTTTGATGATTCAGTATGCACCCCAAAAATATGCCTTTGAGTCCACAAACCTCAGCCTGCTTTCACCTGTCGAGAGTGAATGGCCTTCGCAACCCAAATGATCCTCTTATTTATGTATTCACGAGCTAGTCAGAAGTGCATTTACTGGGAATGATCCGGACAGTAGCTCCTCCAGGAATACTGTTCAGTTTCCCTGCTAATCCGCTCTCTCCCCAGAAACGTGGTTATTAACCTCCCTCTGCTGTAGATCAGAGAGAGATTCCAGCCACTGTTTCAATTTTTTCCTTCAATGTAATGATGATAAAGGGTTCTGGATTAATGGCCCTGGAGTCCTCTTTGGTTATTTTTCTATGGAGCAGGTATAGGGGGCTTCTGGAAGCTTGAAATTCAGTGATTACAATCTCTGCCTGGAGCTTAGCCCTCGGTGTAATTCCCCACTTCCCGAAGGCCATAAACTCAAGTGCCCACGGAGCCAGGCAGGTAGAGTAGATTTGAGGGAGGCGAGCCAGGTGGAAACCGGTCTCCATGGAGATGCGTTATGGCTAAAGGAGGCAGCTGCTTCTCTGGCCTGATGCTTGCCATGTGCGAATGAGGGCCCAGGGTTGCTGGATCTTCCTCTTTCTTAAGAGAAGGCAGATGTCCCGATTTTGATGAGAAACCTTGAGTTTTAAAGGTTAATCACTAATTTTCAGGAAAGATTTCAAAACACTTTGGGCCTCCCCCCTTAACAAAATGATCTGTGAGCTAAATTAAAACTTGAAGTGTGCCTGCCGGCCTGTGGCTGTGTGCAGAGCGGAGGGCCGTAGCTCCGTGCGGTGCCTTGCACACAGTCGGGGGAGCTGCCTGCCGAGCCCCGTCCTTCAAGTGATGCGCAAACGTCAGGAAAGCAGCACGTCCCGGGCCTGGGTGGGCTGGGCGAGACACGTCTCGGCAGGTTTGAAGCTGGGGACCCAAGGACCAGAATTAGCAGGAGGGGGCACTCCCGTGGGCATCTCAGGGCAGCAGACGCTCCTGGCGCTTCACCCAGCTTGCTGAGTCACCGTGGGCAGAGCTCGGTTCTGGGCCTGGCTGTGCTGTTGAAATAGGTGGAGGGTTCTACCTGGGAGGATGGTGTAAGGATTTCATGTAAAAGCACGTGGCCCCGCGGCAGCCCATAATGAGTAAATAACAGTCATCACGATGAGCCATTAGTATAGGAGACTTGGCCTGTGTGGGGGCTGTGACTGAGAATGGTGGGACGTTCCTAGGGCACAGCCTTCAGATCGTCTCTCCCAATATCTGTTCTCCTTCCTTAAGAGCAGGACCCTCATTGAAAATGAGCACATGACCACATGGAGTAAAAACCACATTTTCTTGTAGCTAGGTGTAGCCATTTGGCTACAAGAGGAAGTGTCCAATGGAACATCTCAGAGATGTCCTTAAAGAGCATGTGTCTTGTCCTTCCTGCTGGCTGGATTCTGCTTGTGATGCCCGGAGCTGGTGCAACCACTGTGCTGCATGAGAACGTTAAGGACTTGAGTGTAAAAAGATAGAAGGCCCAACTTCCCCACTGGCCATGGAGGACAAGTTCCAGTCCGGAAGCGCTTAGCACTGGATGGTGTTCACATGAGAGAGAAATAAACTTACCTGATTGAAGACGCTGGACTTTATTGTCCATGAAGCCTTTGTCACAAATCCAAGTCCAGGTGTGGTTGAAAGACACATCCCCTCCCACCCGCCTAATGAAGAAACAGAAAGATACACGACAGCTCAGGCTTCTCAGTGTTGGGGTTCTAGCAATTCTTTTATACTGCATTCCCAAATAAGCCAAAATAAAGCCATATCTGCATCAGAGTTCAAGTCACTCTTTTTACAGTTACCCCTTTCAAATAAAATTTATTTAGTGTCAAAGTCTCCGATTGTCTAAAATCATCCCAGTGCATCAGCAACTTGCAGACAATCTCTCGACGCATCTTTGATGCATAGGATTGTGGTGCCCAGCGGTGTGACTGAGTCCTATTAACGTGAACTCGATCGTGCCGAGTGTTCTGTTGAGTCTTCCAGGAATAATAAACAGCTGCAAATAACTACTGACAAATTCTCCAGATGCTTTTTACCGGTGTGTGGCAACTGTGTTCATGCTAGATCAGTGCAGATTATCCAGACTTTTACAGGATTGTGCTACGCGTCTGCCCCGGGTTGTTTGAGCGTCAGGCTTGGGAACACTGGAGGTAGAGCATTTGGGTTTGCACAGTCAGTTAGCAAAGCTTTTTGAAATTCAAAGAGAGCAATTTCTGATAATAGTTTTCTTTATACTGGGGAGGAGGAAGAGAAAAAGTTTTTTTGTTGAAAAGATTTTTAAAATCTAGCCAATGTCCTATAGGAAAAAACAACACACAGAAAGAGTGTCTGTCTTCTCTGTAGTCATGGGCACGGAGCCTTGACTTCCTCTTGAGACAGGGCCTGAGCCCGACTGCCTTCTCGCATTCACAATATTGGACTGGCCCCAGCACCCCGAGGAGTTTGGTTTCCCGTTTCTGCGCTCATAAATGCCACATAAAACAACAGTAGCAAATATCACAAATGACACTGCCGGGGAAGGGTTACAACATACAGACGCAACGGATGAGAAATCTCAGCTTCTCTGCGGCATTTTGTAAGATGATGAATTCGGATATACGGGGCAGATATTTAAAAAACACGTTTGTTACTAGAAAGGAGATGTCCCAGGGCCTGGCTTTGTTGTTGGAAATGCCACCATTCAAATGTATAGATTGATTTTCCTACTCAAGGGTGTAGACATCGATTAGCAACAGTTAAAGGAGTGGACTTTTGTAATTAATAAAAGGTTGTCTTTTTTTCCCCTCCCTGGAAAGAAGGACTTTTTTTTAAACCTATTATCTAAAAATGTAGCTACAGCCGTGACAAGTTGTTCTTGTTACTTTTTCCCTCGTTAAGTAGCAAGAACTTGCATAAATGATTAAGGAGCACAGTCTTTTGCTTCTTAAGTATCCAATTTAAATATGTTTATCACCAAGTATGCTGCTGCTTGAAAAAATGAATTAAGCAACTTTTACAAAACAGCTAACTGGATGTAAGCAGCACGGTCGGGCTGCCATTTGTCTGCATGTGTAAGGAGCACGGGACCGATGTTCCGAGGCTCTGACGAGTGGCTAGTAGCCCTGACGGATGCGTAGCCGGGCTGGACCCACCCCACTGCCAACCACACGTCCAACGAGAGAGCTGAAAGAGACAGGACTTCGGGAAATTGGGGGCTGGGTGGAGCTGAGGGGCCTTCAGTGTCTGACAAATAAGGAGAGGACACGATTGTTAAAAGGGGTTGGGCTTTCCCATTTAACCTTCTCGAAGGACTTCCTAATGGCAGTCCCCAAATCTCCATAGCTGCCCTTGGAACCCACAGGTCAGATGTGGTTTGACTGTGAGCTCGGGGGGGCAGTTTGTTCCCTTCTGGCTTTCTCATGGGTCCTGGGGTTTAAATTCACCTGGTTGTGGAGTACCTGGCCTCGTGGACGGGGAGTCAGACCATCCCAGCTCAGGGGAGCCTTCCTCCCTGTCTACTTCTTTCCAAGGCTTTGCTCTCATGGAACAAACAAAGGGGTTAAAGACTCCCCTTTTCCAACCTTCCTGGAGTGATTCTGTCCAAATCAGCAGCACAACACAAAATTCATTACAGCTCAATTTTAGGGCTTATTAGTTGCTGGATCTTGATTTCTCACCAAGACAGAGGACGGTTCTTTTTCTTATTGTTGAAGCAGGGTGGCATGGAGTACTCAGTATCAAAGAATATATCCATATATATACACATATAGATACATACATACAGGCATGCGTATCTATGTATCTACTTGTTTGTGTGTGTACAGTTAGTATTTTACCATAATTACAAGTGGTGTGCATTTTTATGCAACAGATTTACTGCCTCCAGGAGCTGGCATATGGAGAGCGAGCACGGGAGGCTGTCCCTAGAGGCCAGAATGAAGTCAGACCACTTTTAATAAATTGCTGCTTGATGTTACCTATGGCAGTGTCCTCTCCACTTCCTTGATTCCCTCCTGCGTTTTACTTTTCATATTTATCTACCCACATCCCTTTTACAGATGCTGTTGCTTTCCATCCCTTAGTTAATTGGCTTCAGCTTCTGCCACAGAAATGCTAACGGTGGCAGAAATGTGACAGCCCCCAAAATCCCAGGGCGACGGGAAGCTGTGCACGGGGGTGCTTTGTCCCTCTCTCTGGCAGCGTGGGAGGGCTCCCTGTGTGCAGCCTGGTGGCCCTCAGAAGCCTGGTTCTTTGGTGAATTAGGACGCTTGCTTCAGCAGGAGACATGGCGAAGTCGATGCCTGTGGTCTGCTGCTGGGGCGCCTTCCATTAAGTGGAGTCCGACTGTTTGGTTTTTTGTGTTGTACTGAACCCTGGGTGCAGCAGAGTGGAGCCAGAGGTAGGGCAGAGCGCGTGAGAAGACGAGGTGTGCCTTGAAAAATAGGATATGACTCAAATTTTAGCAACTCCTCTAACCCTTCAGCAGCTGTGTCTTACCATCGCTGTAACCCCCCTGTGTACCTGTGTTTGCTTTCTACTCTTGTTCACTTCAGTGCTTTCAGAAACTTCATCTGGGTTTCCCTTCTTATCACAATCACTGTGTCTCACTCCAGTGGTCATATATGTGCGGTATCTGTCCAGACACTCTACTCCCTAGTGTTTCCGCGCTTCCTTCATTATCGACCCCTGGCTATTCCCCACCCCATCTGACGATGATTTCAACAACCACGCAGCAAATGCGGTGACACTCCATGTGTCTGAGGGAGGTGGACCTCACCTTAGGAGAACGCCGATGTAGGTGGCATCCGTGACAGTCCCTCCCTGGGGAGCATGGAGGTAGCACCAAGACAGGCTTACTGTCACCATTCATGGGTTTGGACCCAATGCAGGTCACCCTGAGAGCTGTGGGGTGGGCTCATGAAACAGAGGGAGGTGGGTCTACAGAAGGAGAAAAGTGAAAGAGACCCGAGTTCCCAGGAAGCAGCAATGACAGACAGGAAACGTGGCCCCGTGTGGCCATGGTAAGCGGTCTCGTCCCCACAGAAGTCTTTCCCGCTTCTCCGATGGGATCAGTCTCCCCCTTTTGCCCTTGCGGTGCCCTGCAGCTGTCAACCACAGTTTTACATGTATTTGTGTGGTTATTTGATTAATGGTCTTCTCTTGCTTTCTGTTCACTGGGGCATCACCAGCCTACATCTCATAAATAATGGCAAACATTTTTAAGTGTGTACATGGTTCCCAGCATCATGTACAATTTTTACACTTAATACGGACAATAACCCACAGAACTAGATTTCTCACTATTCCCATTTAATTGCTGAGAAAATGGAGACATTAAGAAATTTGCCCAAGTTCCCATAGATCGTAGGTGGTGGGGCTAGAATTTCCTTCCAGTCCCTCTGAGCCTAGAGTCCTAGCCAGTGTGCAAATATCCCTTCCATTGATGTGCTCTTGTTTATTTAGTCATTCCTGCACTCATAGCATGCAGTTGTTCCCATTCTTCCTTAGTCCTCCTGCTCGGAACATCTTTGGGGTGTACAGAGATACTCAACATACTCACTGCAGCTTCTTAGGCCTGGCTTCTGTGCTTGGGAGGGGTCGCACTTACCTCCACCTCAGGACCTTTGCACTTGCTGTTCTCTTGCTGGCAACATTCTTCTCCTTCAAATCTTCACTCACTCGACTCCTTCTTGAGATTCAGCCCTCAAGGCAGATTTCACCTGTCCAGTAGACGCTTTCTTGAGTCCATCAAAAGGACCACCAGCACCCTCACCTGCTGTTCATCATCTTCTAATGTCTTAACAGCACTGCAGTCATCTGGATGGCTGTGCCCTGCTCCTTTCCCATCTCCCACCAGGGTGCCGCGTCTGCCTCTTGGTCGTTGTGCCCCAGCACCCGGAACGGTCATAGCACCCAGTAGGCTTTGCATGTTGAAAGTGTGATGCATAGAATGAGTATAGCTTCTCATTTTATTCAGTTATTTCATCAGAATGAATCCCCAGGAGTGGGATTATTCTGCCAGAGGAAGTTTGTATCCGAGATGCCCGGGCACCCAGAAGGGGCCAGTGCACAGAGGCAGCCTGTGTTTCCTGCTGGCTTGCTCTAACAAACCCCCGACTCTTCCCAGGGGTATTCTGCCCCACAGAGATGAAAAGGGTTCTGTCCTCTCTTGCTTCCTTTGCTCAGTGGTGCAGCAATGAATCTTGTGCCCTCTGTCAGTGTCTGTGTCTCCTCCGTTCCTCAAAGATGCAGAGAAAGATCAACGATGCCGGGAAAGTCCCAGTGATGCCTGCCGTAAGTGCACGGTGGCTTCCGTCCCTGCGGGTGCCTTGGACTGGAGCTCAGTCTTTAAAAATGTCAGCCTTGCGGTTACGCAATCCTGGGCCTCTGCTGGCTTAAATGATCTCCTTTCAGACTCTGATAGGACTTCCTGTTAGGCTTTTAGAGACATCTAGATTCCGTTATCCTGGGAAGAGAAAAAGTGGGAAGAGAATAACTCATGGCTTATTGACGTCCGTGCGGCAGGAAAGCTGTGTTTTCAGGGGTCTGTTGCAGATGGAGCCCCTAGATTCATGCCCCACGGGGAGTTGAATGCAATGGTTATGAGGATGTGAATCCTTTTCTGCAGGTTGTCAGCGGGATTTAGGTATCTGAGATGTAGACCGAATGTACACATTTATGTTCTTTAAAACCCCACTCTTCCCTTCTTTGATCTTGTAATTTCCTCCCCCAATTAAATGGGCCCAGTTACTCACTGTATATGCAATTCACATCATTAAGGCATTTGGAATTCCAAATCCAAATCACTCAATTAGAAAAATGCTTTACAATTTTTCCTACAAAAGTTCTTTCTTACTGCAAAAACTTGGCATTTTACAAAGTGAATCTTGGTTGCAGAGCCTAATGAGTGTTAATGAAATGTGTATGAAATTACTCAAATTCTATTGCAGTCATACTTTGGGATGTTGTGACCTATTAAAAAGAAGGAGATAGGTCAATAGTTTTTAAACTAGAAATGGTTGTATGCTTCATTAGTGAAGAAAGGCACAAGCCTGTGCCTGTGTGCCCATTTGTGAATTACAGACGCACAAGTTGGGTTCCCCCCAGTGCTGCTGTGGCTGGAAATCCGGTGCTCCACCCTGTTGCGTGGGAACCAGGGGTCCGTGGTTTATCCGAGCCGGGCAGTTACTTGGGGGAAAACAGGGTGATGGTACCAACCTCACCGATTTGTCGTGAACGTTGATGAGCTAGTATTTGTAAAGCCCTCAATGTTTTGTTCAACTCTTACGTGTGCGTGAAAGTGATCGATGGATCTGCCCTGAATCCCACACTCAGTTGCTAGCAGAAGCATCTAGTTGTAAAGGGGGTGACTTAGTGGAAAATGGCACAGTGTCTGCACCCAAAAGCCAGAGATCAGGGGCTGAAAAAGGCACTCTTCCTGCTCCTGAGACCTTTGGTGCTGTGGCCCTCGCCAGCCTTTGGCATCATCACTGAGCAGCATCCTGAAGCACACGTAGGCTTCACTTGGCCGGTCGGGAAGCCTAGTTGTGCAAGAGCAGCGGCATCCGTTCAAATACTGACTGGGAAATGCTGCTGTGTTTACTACGCCCGTCGTTGTCATCACCGTCATCACCGTCATCATCATTGCACCAAGCCCTGGGCTAAGTCGTGTTCATATTTTTACCTCCCTTAATCATCACTGAACCCCGGCGAGGCAGGTGCTGTTACCATCCATATGTTACAGATGGGGAAACCGAGGCACGGAGTGGTTAAACGTACTCAAAACCACGCAACTGGGAAGCATTGGAGGGGTTTGAGCCGCTGTCCCATGCTGCCTCTCGGACAAGGGCATACAAAGCAAGCTGTCCAACCCTGCTTTGGTCCCGGGAAAGCCACGGGGAGTGAGAGCACCAGTAGTGAACTTGGTGCAGATGATTCCAGCCTGTGCTCTGGGGAGAGAGCTGCCCTCCCTCCTTCCTGCCCATGGAGCCCTGGGACATGTGAGAGCCGGAAGGGGGTGTGTTCGGGGGCCTCCAGTGCCCTGGGCCTCTCCATCTCAGGGACATGCAAGCTTGCAGTTCAGCGTACAGCAGCTAAGCTCACTGGGTTCTGGCCTACACGTTCCGGTGGGAGAATTTCTCTCTCTCTAGCATGGTGCGTGCATGTGACTGCTGCGTGCATTTCCAGGGGCGCTCCTCCGTCTGTGTGTCCGGAAGACAAAACCCTAATTCTCACAGAGCTGCTTCTTCATTTGCTCCCCTGGCCACCTGTGTGAGTCCTTGCCAGCCTTTGCTGTTTTATTCCCCTGGGTAGATACCCATTGTGGATTCCAGAACTCTTCCCGGACGAGGACTGTGCCCTCCGTCCGTGGGTGTGGTCTGCACCCTTTCCAGTGGCCTTGCCAGGACTTGCCAGCTTACAGAATGTCCTTGCAAGGCCTCACTCTCTCTCCCACGTGTCAGGGGGACTGGCCTCTCTTCCCGGTCAAGGCGGTTCTGGGGCGCAGAAGGGGCCTTCCGCCCTGATGTGTCCAGGGCTTGGGGGCAGGGGCACCTCTCCCCCTCCCTCCCAACATGCTGTTCTCCTAACCTGGAGAAGTCTTTGTGTCAACCCACGAGTCTGTAACCTTTCCCTGCACCTGCCACGACTGGGCAGCCTGCGTGTACACTGCATGGGCACCGTATCTTCCATGTGTTGGAGGAGATTTTGAGGATAGTCCGAAACAAATGTGGTTTTTCTCCTTGCCTGGTAACTTTAGGACCACATTGGGAACACAAGACACAATCCCACTGTATTTGAAAAGATTGCTAAAGATCTGCCCTAGATCTGTATCACCTGATAAACGTAAGAATGCTTTGGAATAACAGAAAGCCAGTTTATTGGTGCCTGACGTAGATGGAAGCACATTTTCCTAGCTCCACAGAAGTCTGGAGGGAGGCAGCTGCCAGCATCGTGTAATGGCGGACTGGGCCATTGGCTCCACGCTCGGGCCCTGTTTCTGCTCCACCGTCTTTAGCACGTTGACCTCTTCCTCATCCTTGACAGTCTGAGGTTTCGAGGAGATGGATGTCCTCTCAGGTGGAAACGGGAACCTGGCCACAAGGAGATCATCAGACACCTGTCAGGTTGGCCACGATGGAAAAATCAGAAGACAACAGTCCTGGCAAGGAGGTGGAGGGGAGGCCCTCGCGCACTGCTGGTGGGAATGACCGGGGCAGCCGCTGTGGACAACAGCACGGAGGTGCCTCAGAAAGCTAAAAATAGAATTACTATGGGATCCCGCCATTTCACTGCTGAGTATATACCTCCAATAACCGAAATCGGGGAGAGGTATTTGTACACCTGTGTTCCCAGCAGCACTAGTCACAATGGCCAGACCATGGAAGCAACCCAGGTGTCCTTCAGGGGGGCCATCCACACGGTGGAATGTGATTCAGCCTTGAAGAGGAAGGGGACTGTGATGGCTGCCGCAGCGTGGGTGCGCCTGGAGGACATTAGACACGGTGAGATCAGCAGCACACAGAAGGACAGATGCTGTGCAATTGCACTACCTGCACGCTCTAGGATTGTCAGATTCAGAGAAGCACGGAGTCCAAGGGTGGGTGGCGGGGTGGGGGAGGGGAGGGGGAAATCAGTGTTAAGTGGGGACAATGTCAGTGTGGGAAGTTGGGAAAGTCCTGAGGACGGAGGGTGGTCATGGTTGCACAGCAGTGTGACTGTCCGTAGTGCTCCCGAACCGTCACTTAAACATGATGGCTAGGGTCAGTGTTACGGTGTGCGTGTTGTATGTTTTACCACAATTGAAAATAAAAATAACTGCACAGAAATAAACACACATGCACACAGACATGTGCGTGCACACGTGCGCACGCACACACACATACGGTGTTCTCCTTGAGAGGCTTTGCTGTGTTTTGGGGGAAAGGGAGTGGGTGCTAGGCAGTATAAGTTATTACAAATTACAGAGTCATAGAAGAGCTTCCATATAATCAGATAATCAGATGATCGACACGACACACACTTCTGCACGGACGCACAAATACTCGCCTGTAGCCAGATCCCGGTCACGTACCCACCTTTAGACCGATCACAGGCAGAGGAGAGTGGGTTCTCCAGGATTGGATTAGGGCGGGCTGGTGCAGGGCTGGGTGCAGCCTGAGCTCACGGGTGCGGTTTTCAGGGAAGCGGTAGGGGTCGACTGGGAGGCCAGGAGCACAGCCTGCCGTGAAACCGTCCAGTAAAGCCAGTAGCGTCTTTCCTCATGGGATGTGACCTCATTGGCAGATCTGTCACCTGTTCCCGTCCAGTGGAAAGGCCACTGGGGAGAGAAGCCTGCAATTTGCACATCTCTTTTTCAGATTATTTTCCTGTTGTGCAGAAGCAATTTGGCATTTCCACCTTTATTGACACTAGGATTTTATTGTGGTTTGAATTTGGGGGGAGAGAGGACACTTTAGGGTTTCATATTTTTCTCTCCTGCTTTTCGATACTGATGGGATATCTGTGTGCATTGAGTTCGCCTACGTTACGCCCTTTGGATTCTCAAGAGGCAAAAGAAAGAGAAGTTAATATGATGAGATTATCATCATTTACCTTGTGAATGCTGAGGGTTTCTGTTACTTGAAGTAAACACTTTTTCCCAGTAAGTTCTAAACACATTGGGAAGACTCTCCCGGGGGAGTTAAATATCTCAGAATCTAAAAGCAATAGCAAAACCAGGACAGGCTTTCCAAGAGGGTTTTATAAACTCAAGTGACAGCAGGGGCCAGTCGGGTGACCTGTAGTGTAAGGAGCACGAGACGGTAGAGGTGGACAGAGCTTGTGGCTCACCTGTGGGTCTATCTCTGGCATTCCTGATGCCATAGCCTGCCCTGATATTTCAGGGCAACCCCCCCCCCACCCCAAATCAAAAAGAAAAAAAAAAAAAACTCAGACATGCAGATTCTCCCTTGGAATTTCTCCTTTGAAAAGGTGAGTTCTAATCCGATTTAAAACACCTGTATCCTGTACATCAGACCCAGCCCTGGGAGGCTGGTGTACAGCCCTTGGCTTAATAACTATCAGAAGTGCTTCTCCTTTTAAATGTGAATGTGAAAAAATGTGCTTTGGAGTTGTGAGTTAGTGGGCTGTCAATTCCATCTGCACAGAATCTATCCTTTTGTACATTTCAGGCAAAGTGTAGGAAAAACAAAACTGCGGCGTTCTGTAGCGGGGCCTCCGCCCACCCCGGTGCCTTTGCGTGGATGGCACAAAGCATATTGGATGGCTTTTTCAGCGAGTCGATGCGTGAAACGGTGAGAGTGACAACAATAGCTTCCCATCCATCTCCCCAAACAGGGATAAACCAATTGATTTGCACCATAAATGGCTCCCGACTCCAGAAGCAGACTGCCTGCCTCTGGTGGATGGGCCAGACTCCGCATCAGGGGAAGTTACGCGTGACGGGAAGCCCCTGGAGTTCGCAGCTTGGATGAGGCATTTTCATCCATTAGTGCTGTCTCTTCTACCTGCTTGCTTATGAAGGCAGGATGCTGGTGCTGACCTAGGCTGGGGGTGACTGCCTGACACTTGGAAGGGCGGGGAGGGAGCAGAGACAGAGTTCCCGCCCAGAACTAGCTCCGGGGTGTCCCAGGAATGACTGCACGCTGACCCAAGAGTCACTGTCATGCAGCAGGATTCTGGGATTTAAAAGCAAAGACCAAAAAAGCCTTGTTGGAGAAGCACTGGCTGGTTTTTAGAAAGAATCCACCTGCCTGCCTTAAGTAGGCAGAGATTGTCCACTCAGGTGATCAATGAGAATAGAAAATTAGGTTTGACCTGGCTTAGGCGATCCCTTACCTGTCCATACACTCAGAATGTTTTGATTGTAAGTAATAGAAAAGACAAACTGGCTTACACCCTAAAAAAGAATTTCTTGCACACACATAATAGAAACACCCAGGGGTAGTCGGCATCAGGTACGGCTCGATCCAGGGATTGGCGGTATAGGGCAACTCTGCCTTCATGTCTCTTCGGGTGTCCTAGTTCTGGTCTCTTCCAGGTGTAAACTTTACCCTCAGGATGGTTTCTCGTGGCAGAAGGAACTGCATGGATTCTGGGCCTGCTGGGACACGAGCACTTTGGTCTAGCGTTGGATCCCTGTATCTTGATGTTCACTGAGGTGGGACCCATTTGATCGGGTGCTCACACGTGCACCAGTCACTGCTGGCCAGTCTGATGATGTAGCCCAGGTCTGCCGCTCCATTTCTGGGGAAGGGATGTGAAGTCAGCTTCCTGGAACTTGTTGTAGCCTCACACAAAAATTGCTGGCCATTGGAAGGGAATCTGGAAGGGAAGGGTTGCTTGGGACTCATCTTTTTTTTTTTTTTTTAAAGATTTTATTTATTTATTTGACAGAGATAGACAGCCAGCGAGAGAGGGAACACAAGCAGGGGGAGTGGGAG
>NC_048229.1:2083587-2104280 GCF_002007445.2 Ailuropoda melanoleuca
CCGGGATCACGCCCTGAGCCGAAGGCAGACGCTTAACCGCTGTGCCACCCAGGCGCCCCTGGGACTCATCTTAACCCAGATTCCCTAAGAGCAGACTCTGAAGAGAAGCCTGATTCTGTCACTCGTGTGTGTGTGTGTGTGTGTGTGTGTGTGGTGGGGGCACAGTCCCAGAGTGGGCATAAAGCATGGGAGACAAGAGGGAAGGGAACTGAATAGCAGGTGTGGGAAGGTGGGGCTGGCCCCCGAGTCTCTTCTGAAAACAGATCGCTCGCTGTTTGAATGGTTGTGTCCAGAGAGGCCCTGTGGAACCCTGGCGCGTTGGGCTGTCCAACAGCAGGGATGGAAATGCATTTATCAGCCAGTCCTTACTGATTCCCTGATTCCCGAATGCCCTGCACATTCCAGGCTGTCATTCAGCCCTCTGGGCAGCCGCTCGGGAAGCCAGGTCCAGCATGGTGCTACGACGGAGTTCAGCGGTGCGGAAGGAGGCCGCGTCCTCCAGGCTCCTGTGGTCGGTTCAGCCCGGGGCCTTTTCCTGGGGTCTGAGATGGGGGTGGGTGGTGGCCAAGGCTCTGAGCGAAGAGCTCAGGCTTGTGTACCCAGTCTGAGCCCGAGGAGGAGGGTGTAGGAACCAGGCGTCCTGTGCGAAGCCGCCGACCCGCTGCTCGTCCCAGTGAATGTCTGCTCCTTCTGCCGACATCATGGCCTCTGTGTACAACGTCTAACGCACTAGTCACAGATTTCAGTCGGGTCTTCCAACCCCTCGTCTACTGAGTTATTCTCTTTAGAAGGCATTTATCTCGTAATGGACTAAAAGTGTGAAGATTCGTGAACCATACAGCAGTGAGCGTGCCACGTGCTACCACGGATGCTATTAAGTGCATCCACACAGACGGGCTCACGGCAGGTGTATTTATTTTGTTTCTTAAATTCCTCTCTTTAGAACACATACTCTTCTCCGGCACATAATTATAGCCACATGCATAATTTCTCCCAATCTCTCTTAACGTCATAATGATCAGGTGATTTCAGTTCCCAAAGTTTAAGTCCTGGAGTGCATTTTGGCTGTGTTTGATTATATGTGTTTTTTAAAATTATTTTTAAATGTATTTTTAAAATTAAATGTGATTTGCAGAGGGCCTGGCTGGCTCAGTCAGTAGAGCATGCGACTCTGGATCGCAGGGCTGTGAGTTCGAGTCCTGCATTAGGTGTAGAGGTTACGTTAAAAAAACCTTTAAAAAAAAGAAAGAAAAAGACAATTTAATTGAATTTGTTTTTGAAGGCTATACGTAGTATAGTAGACAATTATCAGAATATAGAAAAAACAAGAAAGTTCACTTAGTATTTTAATGTTTAGGTACCAACGATTATTGACATTTGGCGACTGTTGTTTTGTCTTTTTTTTCTGTGCATATTGTGGATCATAGACGTATTTATATGCTAGTTCCTGTGTGCATTTTGACATAACTGTCAGGACAGGACAGGCTCAGCTGTGGTAACAAGTAAGTCCCAAATATTAGTAGTCTCGTAGAGCAGATCTGTATGTCTTCATCATGCCGTGTCCCCTTTCCATCTAGAGTCCTTGGCCTCCGGCGCTGACCCAGGTGTCCAGCCGCCTGCGTTGACCCAGGCGTCCAGCCGCCTGCATCATGCAGGGACCCAGCTGGAGCACTTGGTGTCCCAGGTCCATGTGGAGAGGGAGGATAAAGTTGGAGATTCAAAGGTGGATGGTTTTAAGGGCCAGTTTGAAAGTGACTTCTTCACTCTGTTCTGTTGGCTGCATCTCGGTCACATGGCATCACTGACACCTCAGGGCAGACTTCCCGTGTGTCCTGGACTGGAAGTGGCATGGACAGCCGCCACGCCAAGTGTTTAAGTGTCTCTTGAGAATGTAACTAATGGTTGACCTTATATATTCTCGTGGAGGCAGGAGGCTGGGACATTAAGAAAATAATAGTAAAATAAAGAACAGGCGGCCAAATAGAGGAGGGGGTGGGGAGAAGGAAGAAGAGAGGAGGCACGTGACACGTCGGGAAGGTCCTGGGCGGACACGTTTTGGATGTTTCCCAAGCTGTGGAATACTGTTGGAGGCTTTGCAGTGAAAAGGAGGCATGACTGTGTTTGCCTTACATGCGCTCTTGCTGTGTTGAGTAGTTCTGAGGACCATGTGGGTGCCCTGGGAG
Source organism: Ailuropoda melanoleuca (assembly GCF_002007445.2). Lineage (NCBI taxonomy): Eukaryota > Metazoa > Chordata > Mammalia > Carnivora > Ursidae > Ailuropoda > Ailuropoda melanoleuca. The sequence continues at coordinate 2,085,771 of NC_048229.1, forward strand.
GTGACACAGACGCGGGTGGCGGCCGTGGTGAGGAGCGGACTCATCTAGGAGGACGTGGCAGAGGAGGGACTGAGGTCAGGAGGAAGGGAAGTGCTAAGTACCCGAGATCTCCCCACTCTGTGAAGACAGCAGCCTGGAGAGAAAGGAGCAGGTGCAGGTGGGGCGGACCATGAGGCTCACTCTGGACTCTTTGATTGGAAGATGCCAGGAGGACGTGCCCATGGGGGCTGCTCCGTAGGCAGCTGCTACAAGGGTCTGAGCTCAGGGGCAGCATCCTGGCTGAGGATACGAATTTTTGAGTCATTGGCATATAGATGGTATTTGAAACGACAAATACACAGTTGGAACAGAGCTAAATTGCCAACCTTTAAGCAGTGACCCCTCTGCAAAAGCATGAGATTAAAAGAAAAAAAAAAAAAGACAACTCATAATGGATTATTCTTTAATACCGGATTCCATCATCCCACAAGCGCGGTTACTATTTGAAATAAAGATAGCGTCTGTGTGCTGGTAAACTGGGGCTGCATTTAAAACTGCTTTTGTTGTTGAAACTTTGAGGCGTGTCTTACAGTTATAAATGGTGAATCCCATAGCACTCTGGGGTGGTGCTCTCCTCCTTTTTCTCGCGACCCTGACTTCTGCTTGGATTCATTTCCCAAATTACTACCAGAGTCCTTTCCGTTTTGTTTGTGTTGCGTCCCCTTGTCTGCAATTAAGAGACCCACTGTCTATTAAGGAGGAGCTGTCCGTTGGAGGAGCGGCGGAGGGAGACTGGGGGAGAGAAGCATGGGAGGCAGGGAGACAGGCCCGCCGGGGAAGGAAATGTCAGAGCCAGACCTTTCAGCTCGGAAGGGAGGCGGAGGGTGCAGAATTCGGGGGAGGGGAGGAAGGAGCCCTGCGCGCTATCGAGCTGGTTGGCGAGGCGAGGGACACGGACGCTCGATTTTAATTATTCCACACTGAATAAAATTACCCCTGCAGCACTTGCTCTTTTTTGTTTTCTTTTTAAAATTTTATTTTTAATTGTGGTAAAATATGCATAACAAAATTTACCATCTTCGCCATTTTTAAGCGAACAGCTCAGTGGCGTTAAGTAAGCACATTCAGTGTGGTGTACCCACCGCCCCCACGGTCCACCTCCGGACTCTTCATCCTGCAACAGCGAGACCGTCCCCGTGAAACGCCAGCGCCCCTCCCGGCCCCCAGTCCCGACGACCACCTCTCTACTTCCTGTGTCCGTGAATGGGACCGCTCTCGGGGGTCTCGGACATGCGCAATCAGACACCGTTTGTGGTTTTTGACCAGTTGGTTGCACTGGGTGTCACGTCCTCTGGGTTCATCTGTAGCATAGCAGGTGTCGGAATCCCCTTCTTTTTAACAGCAGACTAATATTCCATCGCACGCATACCACGTTTTGTTTTTATTGTGGGTAAGAACAATCTCACGTGAGATCAACCCACTGAATGCATTTTTACGCGTACAGTGGGACAATGGTGACACTAGCAGGCGCTGTGCTGTCCAGCGCGTCTGAAACGCATTCATCTTGCTCGACTGAAACTTTCTACCCGATGAGCAGTGTCTCCCGCTTCCCCCTCCCCCAGCTCCTGGGAACCACCGTGTCCCCTCTGCTTCTGTGACAGTGACTATTTTAAGTGCCCCACATGAGTGCAGTCACAAGTGTCCTTCTAGTCATGCCAAGTGTAATATGTTTACCTTTTAATTGCCTTTCCCTTCTCTCAAATTCTAATTAATAAGCTAATGATGGGGTGCTAGAGAAATAGCCTACATCCGTTTTTCACCTGATCAGAGGTGGACAGATGAGGCAGCAAGAGATCCTGGGATTTGGAGGCCGACCTGAGCTTTTCTGGTTCTCCCTTCCTTCGCTTTCCTCCCAAACCCCAGAGCACGAATGAGTGTGGATTGGATCCTGGAATCCCCGTCCCAGCACATCCCCCAGCCCTGCCAGGCTCAGGGGGGCCACTCCAGGGGCTGTTCATAGAATGGACTCCATCCCTGTGTGCTAACACTGCCCATGAAAATAGAACAGACCCGTGTCTGCGTTAACAGAAGCACTGTGCACTCGGTTCGTTAGTGAGGGCCCAGCAGGTGGCAAGGCTGGCGCACGGAGCCTGGGACGAAGGACATCTGTATGCGTATCTCTTGGCAGTTTGATGAAGGGATGTTCCACTGAGCTTGCCGTGTTTGTTGCAGAACACATGTCCTCCAGGGCAAGAAGCCGTAATTCCTAAGTCATCACCGAGCTTCACCGTGAACAGACTCTAGGCCCAGAGTAAATAACCAAGTCAAACTCGCTGCCTTCTCCTAGATAACTGAACAGCTCTCGGGTGAGCCTGTTAGCCAAACAGGAAAGAACAGGAGTTACCTTCTGCCTTGTTTCTGAGGTTTGGACGGTATTTCCTAACGGAAGCGTTTTTGCGGTCGGGAATGCCGTGCGGGCGAAGCGTGTGGTGGCGTGGTCACTGCCATTTCTGCTCCGCTCACTGGAGACGTCAAAGGATGCCACCAATCCCCCGTAAATGCAAGTTGGACTTCTCTCTGTTTTTGGTGCCAAATCTTGGTCCAGATGATACATTGTTGAAGGCGGGATCCCTTGTCTCTTTTGTCTTCATCTAACTCTGCGAATGGATGTGACTCTCCATGCTGTTTCACCAGGTGTGAAAGCACCACAGTTTCAACTTGATCTTTGAGAACTGCCTTGGGGGGCATCGAAGTCCCAGGTTGTGGGGAAGGCGTCTCCGTCTTTTAGTTGAATGCTCCTCGTATCCTCTGGAAGCCAGCCCTGTGCACCGCTGGGCATTGGTGTCTTCCGAGAGTAGCTCCTTCTCTGTGCTCCGTGGATGCTTGGTTCACATCTCCTTCTATTGTTTGGTCCCTCCGCCCAGACCCCACGGTTCCGGCCGAGTGCAAACTCACGGAGAATGGTATGGCACTCCTGGCCTTCTTTGGGGCCACAGACCCTTGATGGTTGCCTCAGCCCCTAGAGTTCCTGACTTAACAGACTTATCAGCCCCCCAGTTCTCTGTCCATGGTGGAGTGGGGAATGATGCGTTCGACACTCATGATTCTACAGGGAAATTTGGGGCACACATCCCTCTGCTTCACCTCTCCCACTGTATCTGTAGGGGAGGCGTTCCTTCCTTCTCCCCACCCCCAACTCCCCTCTGAGGTGGTTCTGGGAGCCCTCAGGGTAGAGTGCTGCCCCTCAGAGTCTCCTTCTAGCATCTACTCTTGTTCATTTCTTCTTCTCTCTCTCCAGTCCTCAAACCAGAAAATTATCCCCTAGGAATTTGAATAGTACACGCATTCTTTGCCATCTCTTGTCTACAACTGGGTGGACCTTGGATTTTCAAACTCCAAAGCCAAGAGTTTGCTTCTGTTTGTCACGCTATTGCTGTAACATAAAGGGAATTTGAGGCCGGGGAGCATCAGGGTCTGGGGGTGGGGTGGCCGAGGAGGGGCGTCAGGAGGAGGAATGAAGTAAGAGGTTGTAACAAAGATGACGGGAACAATCGAGTCATAGGTGACAGTATTGAGCACCTTGCGTGCCCAGAGAGTCACGTGTCGTCACTGAGCGCACACAGAGGCCCAAAGTAATAGGAAACACACGGGAAATGTGTCATTTTAATTTCCTTTTGTTGAAATTGACGGATTTTAGGTGTGTCATTTCCAGGACTTGCTGAATATCGTGTGATTGTATGTGAGTAGGTCTGACTTTTTTTTTCAATTAACCTGTCAGCCTACCCTTATTTTTTAGGAAAAGAAAGCATTTCAAATCACTCTAAATTGTTTAAATAGATGTGGTTACTGATTTGTGAACCTCCAGGATTTGGTCTGAAATGTTTTTACTGGAATCGCTTTGTGATTTGGAGAACATTTGGAAGGCCTATTTTTTTAAAAAAAAATTGTTACTTTAATCAATTGGATTAAGTTTAGGGAAGAATATTCTTTCTGATCTCGTTCAGATCTGAATAATGCAAGAGCTGTTGGTTTTAAAGGGATTTATGCATTACATTTTATTTTGTGTGTTTTTGGGTATTGCCGCCCTTTTGGCAATTTCCGGACAGGACAATGAAGAACGATGCCTGGGGGAATGTTCGGTCTGAGAGGGTTAGATGTTTTTTTTTTTTTTTTGTTTTGTTTTTTTAAAGATTTTATTCATTTATTTGACAGAGAGAGAGACAGCCAGCGAGAGAGGGAACACAAGCAGNGTTTTTGTTTTTTTTTTTTAAAGATTTTATTCATTTATTTGACAGAGAGAGAGACAGCCAGCGAGAGAGGGAACACAAGCAGGGGGAGTGGGAGAGGAAGAAGCAGGCTCATAGCAGAGGAGCCTGATGTGGGGGCTCGATCCCATAACGCCAGGATCACGCCCTGAGCCGAAGGCAGACGCTTAACCGCTGTGCCACCCAGGCGCCCCGAGAGGGTTAGATGTTAATGTGGGGGCGCAGATCAAAGGGAATCTGGAAGAATTTTATCCTGAGTTCTGAGGATGGGTCGAGGAAATCTGGGTCGTACAGAAGGCTTCGTTCAAACAACCATCTCAGGCTTTTGGGGAGATCAGTTTCACTTGACTTGCCCTGACCAAACCCCGATCAATCATGGGCATCCATTGCCTTTTGGTCTGGAAAGCTAAGGTGCCATTCTCACCCACTGGCCCGTGGGCATCTGTGGCTCTGCCTGTCTGGCGTCCACACTCCTCTTCTAGTTCTGTCCTCAGACCTGCTTTGAGCTGCCCCCCTTCCGCCTTTGGATGAGGTCTTAGTGGGAATATTAATTAAGAAACCTCACTTTTCCTGGCCAAGGAGCTGGGAGTCCTGTGAGCCAGACCGGACCAGTCAGGTGCTCTTTGCTGCTGGAATGACACCCTGAGACCAGAAACCGTTAGTTGATCCCACTGGGACATCTTGGAGGTGATTTCTCCTGGTTCTTACACTGGAATCCCCAACACCGCTCAGGAATCTGTCTTTTCTTTCGAGTTTGGTTTTGATTCAGTGACTGCTTTTTCTGGGACATTTCCGGTGTGTGTTGGGGGGTTTCCCGCACCACCCTGCGGTGTTCCCACACCAGCTGTCCTCCAGCGGAACTCCGTCCTGACCCTGTCCACCTGGCAATGGCATTGATCCCCCAGGCGAGGGGCTTGGTCCGCCAGGACTGCCCCCCCTTGCAGGTGCCTGTGGCAGGTGCGGGTTGTCCCCTGGGCTTCTGACCCACTGGCTGTGGATCGGAGGTTCCCATGCCCCCTTTTCGGTTTAATTAATTTGCTAGAGCGGCTTGTAGGACTCAGAGAAACCCTTACTGACAAGGGTAAAGGGTGTACCTCAGGGACATCCAGATGCAGGAGATGCCCAGGGAGGGGTGTGGGTAAGGGCGCAGGGCTTCATGTCCCCTCTGGGCGCCCCTTGCCCCGAATCTCCATGGGCTTCTTGTTGAAAACCGACCTCTGGGCTTCGGAGACAAAATATAACGTGAAGACAGGGTTTGAGTTTGGGATCAAGTGGAACAGTAGCTTTCTTCCTTTGCGGGGCACCAGAGGCTGCCTCAGGTTGGGGCCTTCAAAACTTGTAAGGCTGCCTGGAAAAGGTGGCTGGGGGTTTTATAGGAAAACATAGGATCTCCTGGTTTTGACAGGCATGGGGTCCCTGCTACCAACCTCGTTTGTCGGGTGTTCAGGGTGGTTCCGGGTTCCTGAAATAAAAGGCTAAGAAGGGAGGAGGGGAGGTTTGCCGAAGGGAGAGGTAAGGTAACGTTCCTGTCTGGCCTCCCTGAAGCATTCCTCAGCCATTCTGAGTTTTGTTCAGCCTCCCGCTCTCGCAGGGCTTCACGCTAACCCACCTGCGAGCTCCCGGAACCCCGTCCTTGTCCTTCTGGGTTTTTCGGGGGGCTCCCCTGCATAGGCACGATTGGCTGTTGAGGATTAAACTCAGTTTTAGATTCCTCTGGCCCTGGAGGTCCTGGGTGGGGCTGAAATTTCTGCCCCTTTAGGCCGCGTGGTTGGGTCCCAAGGTCGCCTCATTAACATAACACAAGACACCTTTATGGCTCTCCTTACAGGAAATTCCAAGAGTTTTAGGAACTCTGAGTCAGAAATGGGGACAAGACCAAACTTGTATGTCTTGCTGTCAATCGCAGTATCAGGCACCTGGGTGGCTCAGTCCATGCAGCGTCTGCCTTTGGCTCAGGTCTTTGTCCAGGCTCTTGGGATCGAGTTCTGAGTCGGGCTCCCTGGTCAGTGGGAAGTCTGCTTCTCCCTCTGCTGCTCCTGTTTGTGATCTCTCTCTGCCAAATAAATATATTGAATTAAAAAGAAAATCACAGTATCCTGGTGACTGAGCCCCAGAGTCCTTCTATATACCTGTGTGTGGTCAGGAGCCCTGAGTGATGCACCAGCAGGCAGTACCTTCGGAGAGCCTTCCAGTTCCAGGTAGCATAGAGGGAGAATCTGACGGGCTTTATCTGGGCACAGAGGCTTGAGGCTTATTCTATCCAGTGTTGCCATGCTTGAAAGGCTGATTTGTCAGCTCTTCCTCTGGAATTGCTGCTACCAAGCTTGTCAGAACGGAGCTCTTCCCTTGGATGGAAGAGGGGCGTAGGATTTCCAAGGGACTCTTTCACTTAAGGCTCACGTTCTTGGCGTTTCTTCCATTTGGTGTTTCGAATTAGCGTCCAGGGATGGTACACAGATACTGGGGTGAACGTATGTACCTCTGTGTGTGGGGGGGATAGATTGTAAATATAGGCATTGAAAATACAGCACAATTTTAACTCCTCTTTAACATTTCTTGAGTTTTAAAATATTGAAGTCATCTGGGTTTTCTTCCACATCTGAAAGGCTGGGGACATAGAATCCATTAAAAAAAAAAAAACACGAAACTTCACAGTAGGGGGATGGGAGGCAGAGTGCTTGTGAATGGATGCGTCTCTCACCATCATTTTAGAGCTTTGAGATTTTGTTAAGCAAATAACAGTCAAAGTTTGATGACACATTATACAAGATTAACGTAGTATGAATTAAGAGTCTCTGGCGAGGTGCGCCGGGGTGGTGCAGTAGTTAAGCGTCAGCCTTCGGCTCAGGGCGTGATCCCGGCGTTCTGGGATCGAGCCCCACATCAGGCTCCTTCGCTATGAGCCTGCTTCTTCCTCTCCCACTCCCCCTGCTTGTGTTCCCTCTCTCGCTGGCTGTCTCTATCTCTGTCGAATAAATAAATAAAATCTTTAAAAAAAAAAAAGAGTCTCTGATGAGATTAGTTTTAATTAAGATCACAAGGAAAATATTGAGGAGGGAGCATAGTGTAGTGGGAAGGGGTGAAATCATGCTAAAATCAGCTTTATGTCCAATAAAGCGCTTTGAAAAGTCTCTGTGCTCTCTTCGGAAAACTCTTCAACGGGAAACGAAATCATCAAGGTGTTAGTAGTGAGGTTGCAAATCCTAGTCAGTATGTGTCCAGTCCATATGTAATGCACAAACCAAGCAGGTCCCTGCTGGTGGGGTTTTGGAATATAGGTGAGATTCGGGGCCCACGACCAAGAAGGAATTCTTGAGGCATCTTTGTGCAAAATGGTGGTTTATGAAAGCACTGGGACAGGACCCATGGTGGGCAGAAAGAGCTGCTGCCCCGGGTTGTGAGGGGTGGCTGTTACATACTATGGGGTTGGGGGAGGGAAGTGATGAGGTCGGGGAATATACGTGAGGTTCAGTGGGGTGGAGTCCAGAGCCGACGACCAAGAAAGAATTCTTGAGGTGTCTTTGGTGCAGAATGGTGGTTTATGAAAGCATGGGGACAGGACCTGGGGCAGAGAGAGCTGCTGCACTGGGGTTGTGAGAGGTGGCTGTATTATATACTATGGGGTTGGGGGAGGTGAGGAAGAAGGGAGGTTGAGGAAATACTTTCATATGTTAAAGAAGACTCACAAGATACCAGAGCCCCTGCCATTGTCAAGTTGAGGTTGTTTGCCCCTCCAGTAAGGCATTAACATGAAGATGGTTGGGCACTTCCTGGAGTCTGCAGATTATAAGGACATTTAATTGTATCTGCATTCCCTTCCGGAAGCTAGGTTATTGGTGGAAATGCTTCGTTCTTGTAAACTGCTAAGACATTTGTAAACTGAGGGAGCCTTAAGTCTGGCAGGACTGTGGTATCTATGGGTTAACTATTTCTTTGTCCTTTAGGGCAGCCGGGAGTGCCTGAGGAGTGTCACTACATCCCATGGTGGGGGGTTGCGGGGTGTCAGTTTCTGCTTTGTCCTCAGCCTGCCCTCTGTTCCCTCATCTGTAAGGAGGCTGAGAAAGTCTTTTCTTAAGTTAAAGAAGACCCACAGGACACTGGAGGCCTGGCCATTGTCACGTTCAGGTGGTTTTTCCCTCCAGCAAGGCATTAACATGAGGAAAGTTGGGAACTTCCCGGAGGGACATTATACTCTGCTTGCTTCAAATATGTGTCAGTGGGCTGCAGATTATATAACATTGTATCTAGGATTCCTTCTGGAAGCTAGGTTATTGATAGAAATGCTTTGTTCTCGTAGATTGCTGAGACATTTGTAAACTGAGGGAGACTCAGGTCTTGCAGGATTGTGATCTCTATAGGTTAATTATTTTTTCCCCTCTTTCCTTAGCTTTAGGGCAGCCAGGGGTGCCTGTGGAATGTCACATATATCCCATGGGGGCAGTGTGTAGGGTGTCACCTTCTGCCTCAGCTAGCCGTCGGCTCCCTCATCACCTGCCATTTATCATCCAGTGGTAAGGGTGCAGTCTGTAACTTGGGCGACGGTCCCGTCTGGGAGCAAATGGCTTGCAAAGTTACCTTTATGTTTCAACCAGCATTTTAAAGGCAGGTCTTGAGTCAGTGCCTGTAGGGAAGCTGATGGGGCTGGGGAAGCTGTGAAGGGATAGGGGAGTAAGAATTCCTCTGTGGAGGACAGCGGGGTGGGGGGGGCGCTTGTGTCTAGCTGAGCAGGAATGTGGTCCCAACAGAATTTTTTTTTTTAAAGATTTTATTTATTTATTTGACAGAGATAGAGACAGCCAGCGAGAGAGGGAACACAAGCAGGGAGTGGGAGAGGAAGAAGCAGGCTCATAGTGGAAGAGCCTGATGTGGGGCTCGATCCCATAACGCCGGGATCACGCCCTGAGCCAAAGGCAGACGCTTAACCACTGTGCCACCCAGGCACCCCCATTTTCTCATTTTCTTATGCTCCCTTTGGTGGTTAACCAATATTCAAGATTCCTTAATTAACCTGAACAGCCAGTATTATGATTTCTGCCCCTGGCCGGGGTCCTTGCCCTGCTTACTTCTTCCTATCTAAAGATGCACGCACCTTAATGTATTGGGATGCAATACGCTTAACCGCTGTGCCACCCAGGCGCCCCCCAACAGAATTTTAAATGCAAAACCTTTGGCTTTTAAAACTAGAAGGCATCCATCCCCATGGCGAACAGGTGTGTGAAAAGATGCACCCCATCACTGCTAGTCAGGGAAATGCTAATCAAAACCACAGTGTGACAAAATTGGAGAGGGAGACTCTTAACTCTAGGAAACAGAGGGTTGCTGGAGGGGAGGTGGGGGGATGGGGTAACTGGGGGATGGGCATTAAGGAAGGCACATGATGGACTGAGCACTGGGTGTTGTAGGCAAGTGATGAATCACTGAACTCTACCTTTGAAACTAATGATACACTATGTATTAATTAATTTAATTTAAATAGAATAAAATTTAAAAAAAATTTAAAAAACCGAGAAATCACAGTGAGATTCTTCAGAGTCGGGTGTCTTCTGTACCTTCGTCCCTCGTCCACGGCAGAGACAGCCACGGCTCCTTCTTACCAGTGTGGTTTTACAAGCCTCTGTGGTCTTGATCCCTGCTTTCTAAATAGTGACCCGTTTATTCAATGAATAATGATCGGCCGTGTGCTGAGCCCTGCTCTAGGTGCACAGGAAACACACCTGTCCTTGCCGTCCTGGAGATGACACCCCAATAAAAGGGAGCGGACAGCATGCAGATAAATATGAATCTGTCAGTGTAGGTGCCCGATGGTGCTGGGGGCTGGCGGGGCCGTGAGTTTCCGTGTAAGTGAGAGCTACGTTCGTGTCCAGAGGAGGCCGGGACACGAGCTCCATGGGCGTCTGAGCAACGCTCACTCGGGTAGAGAGGACGGCAGGTGTGGGGGCCCAGGCAGGACGGCGGCCGGCGGGGTCTGTTAGTGTCAAGGCGGGGGAGTGTGGCCACATGCAGAGCGTGAGGGGGGTGGGCGGAGAGGTGCTGGGAGCCAAGGGGCTGTGGACCCAGAGAGCTGTTGTGGGGTGTCCGCGGCACACTCTGGATGAATTGGAAGCCTCTGGGGCTCCACACCCTGACTCAGCAGGCCCACTGGGGAAGGACTGGCAGGAGCCCGGGACCCATGAGGAGGCCAGACGTGACAAGTAGCAGCCCTGGAGGTGGGGACAGTGATGACATCTGTGGAGAAGCATCCGACAGGAGTGGGTGACGGTCCCTGAGCAGGGAAGGACAGATCTGCTATCTGTGGAGCCAGGAAGATGGCTGGAGAAGCAGAGCCAGGGGTGGAGAGCCCGGGGCGTGTTGTCAGATCCCCTTGCGCGTGTCTCCCACACTGCACTGCACCTGTCCAGGGCATAAAGCTGCTGACCCCATCACAGACCACCTGTGCCTCCGGAGACCCTCCGTGCATGATGAACTAGGTGATGGAATCTCTTCCCTGCCATCAAGAAAAGCTCAAGCGTGTCCGTGTGCACACCTGTGTGCGTGTGTGTGCAGGTGGGATTGTATGTATGTAATAGTGTTTCTTTCCTAAGAGGCAGGTGGCCATCCTTGATCAGTACCACCCAGCACCCACCCTGCTGCCCCCACGGCTCCCGTTCTGTGTCCTGAGAGACCTCCAGGCAGGAGCAGCCCAGCTGATATCTTCACGGTGATACCAAGAGCTGACACGTAGACCCTGTCACGTGCCAGCCCCTGTCTGAAGCCCCAGACACAGACATCAACTCACTTAACCGTAGCATAACATGATTATGATTTCCATTTTGAAATGAAGAAAATGAAGGATAGACAGGTTTGGGGGGGGGCATTTGCACCCCCAGTCTGCGACTCTTAGATGCTCAGCTTAGAGCAGCAGGACAAGAGGATACTCGGGACACAGCTGAGTGACAGTGTCATCCGGGGGCCAGGTCCTGTGCAGGGAGAGCTCCTAGACACTCCCACACCTGTGAGCAGGTGCACTTGGGGGCTCGAAACAGTGCTCCAGTCTGCGTTTGTGGGTACGGATCCTGGAAGAGTCACTATCTCAAGGACGTAGTCTAGAACTGAGCACGCACTAGGAAGTACAACTTGGCCTGCCCAGCACTTCCAGCCAGGGTCTTGGGATTGGTTTTGAAGCTGATGTGTATAGGTTTATATAGATTCTCTGCCTTTGTGTCATTGCACGTTTTCCTGGGTCTGTATGTGTGTCCAGCGCGAGGACTTTATCCTCGTTGTGCCTGCTGGGCACCTCACTGTGTCCTGCGCCCCAGGCTCCTCCCGTGCCTGGCCTTGTCCAGCCCTATAGGTGCCCGAAGCCTGGTGAGCTGTGTGGCGTGGGGATGTTCGCGTGGCTTCGAGGTTCCACACTCCACACGGCTGTTTGCAGTTACCTGCCGACCCTCATGTGTCCAAGGTTCCACTGAAGTGTGTCTCCTGCTGCCCACGCCAGTGCGAGATCTCCCTCCCCACACACGTTTGATAATTAAATAGGAGTCTTTCCGGCACATGGGATTCTGGAGCAGAAACTTTACACGTAGCAGTCATAATCTCCACACCGGGTTAAGGACAGACCTGCCTGCAGCGGTCTTCACGTTGTGACGTTTGCAGCGTTAAGCAGTTGCAAACTGACGTTCCATAGAATAGTGATCGCGAACGTGGATTTCATGCTTGGCACATGCTGGGCACTGTGTTAAGGATAGTAATCTTCGGAATAGTCCACGAGCTGGCAAATGCTGCTTCCCCCCGTGGTACAGGTGGCGTGCAGCTGGCTCAGCCGAATGTGCGTCTGGCGTGGTCCGAGCCATAGGCAGGAGGCAGCCCCGTGGTTGCCTGCCTGCATCTGAAACAAATTTCCTCAGACATAGGAGCTTAAGACAATACACATCTTTTTTTTCTCTTACAGTTCTGCAGGGCAGAAGTGTGAAATGGGACTCCAGAACGACAACCGAGGTGTCGGCAGGGCTGTGTTCCTTCTGGGGGCTCCGGGGGAGAGTCTATTTCCTTTCTTGCTTGTAGTGGCCGCCCTGTGCATCCCAGCCCTTCCTCCATCATCCAGAGGGAGCGTCCCTCCATCCCCTGCTGTCTTCATGGTGTCTCTTCCTCCGTCCCTTTTATGGGACCCTTGGCATCACACTGAGCCCCCTGGACCGGAGGGCAATGCTCATCTCCAGGTCCTTAACTCACTCCCATCTGCACTGCCCCCTTCCTGTGTGAGGTCCCATATTCATGTCCCCAGGGATTCCAGTGTGGCGTCGTTGGGAGGGGGATGCATTTTCCTGTCTGGTGCAGTCCCCAGGAGGAAGTCAGGAATTGTCCAGCGCAGGACAGAGGCCATGTGGATGGGGGTGGTCTCCTTACCATAAGCAGAGGCCTGTGCAGCAGGCCCCTCTGAACCCTGATGGACAGAGCTGCTCGTGGACAAGGTTCAGGCCAAGAGCTTAGATTTTTGCCCTTGGATTGGAGGGAGCTCCCCGAAAACCTTCTCAGGGATGCTTTCCCTGTGTGACTTCCCCGGTGGATCCTCAGTGATTTTAAACAAAGGGAGCGTGTTCACTTTCTCAGTTTTGCGGGGTCAGTGTCTTCGCTCTTGCTTCTCAGTGGGTTCCTGTTCTGGAAGCCAGAAGCCAATTGAAATTGATGAAATTCTCACATTCCCGTGCTCAAAGAATGGGGCTTTCATCAATTCCAGGCTCCGGGATGGAGCCAATCAACGGAGCCATGGAGCCGGAAGACATGGGTCTGCATGAGATGTGCGCAGGTGACAATTTGTTTTAAAGGCTTCTCGGCGAGCAAAGATCACAGGCTCCCTGGGAGAAGCAAGTCGTCCAGGAACACACAGCTTGTGCTGTTAGAGTTTTATATATTCTCTGCAGCTATACCGAGAGCAAAACCTTAATTTTTTAAGGACCCAGAGTGAATGTGCTCCGAATAGCTTCCTCTTCTCATGGCTTGGAGTCGAAACATTGCAGCATTTGAGTCTTAAAACTTCTTCTCGGTTGCAAGTCACCCTAATATGCCTGCCACTGTCCACTTACCTTCTACAAGGAGGGCACACCGAAGCCATTTAACGCTCGCTGCCACTGTCCACTTACCTTCTACAAGGAGAGCACACTGAAGCCATTTAACGCTCACTGCCACTGTCCACTTACCTTCTACAAGGAGGGCATACCGAAGCCATTTAACGCTCGCTGCCACTGTCCACTTACCTTCTACAAGGAGGGCACACCGAAGCCATTTAACATTCGCTTCCTTGGTGCGATGGTTCATTCTCGGTGTCCACATGACTGGGCTAAGGACGCCCGGACGGCTGGTAATGGGATTTCCAGCGTGTCTGTGAGTCTGTTTCCTGGAGGGGCTGGCACTTGAATCAGTAGACGGAGTAGAGAAGATGGTCCTCACCCTTGTGGGCAGGTATCTGCTGGTCCTTTGAGAGCCTGAAGAGAACAAAAGGACAGAAGAAGGACACATCCCCTCTCTGGTTGATCTGAGACATTGATCTCCACCTGTCCTCGGACCTGGGCACTCCCGGTTCTCCAGCTCCCAGAGGCTGGGGTCTTCCCACTCATGATGCAAATGCTTCTCTTCTCTTCTTTGCTGTCCCCTCCACCCTCCTCTCCTCCTTTCTCCTCTTCTTTCTTTTCTCCAGCAAAAGCCTCTCCTCTGGGGGTACCTGGGTGGCTCTGTCAGTTGAGCATCCGACTCTTGATTTTGGCTCAGGTCATGATCTCAGAGTTTTGAGATCAAGCCTCACAGCAGGCTCCATGCTCAACGGGGTGCCTGCTTGGGACTCTCTCTCTCCCTCTCCGTCTGTCCCCATCTCACTCGCGCATCCTTGCTCAGGCTCTCTCTCTCTCAAAAAAAGAAAGCAAGCATCTCCTCCGTGTTTGGAGGAGGTGTGTGCGTGGGATGCCCATGATGGTTATTTGAATGCCTTTCACTGCTTAGCGAGGACTAACATGGCCACTCAGGTTGAGCGGCAAGGTCTGTAATCTCATTGATTTTTCTTGGTATCTGGTAAAATATTATAGCTGAGACAATTTAAATAAGATTTGAGAAATGAATGGAGGAGTCATTTAATCTGCTCAGCTTGTTCAGTAGTGGCCGATCGACACGGTGCATTATTGGCTATGGAAACGCTGTACGATGGACGACCCTTATCGATTATCAGGGGGCAACTGTTTTTTTATTTTTTATTTTTTCAAATTTTAGTTTTGGCTGCAGGTGAGTCTTTGTGACATTGGCACAGTAACTACAAACCAGAGATGAACACAGGGTGGTGATTTTCACCCCACAGACTGGCTAATGGGCAGCTCTCCTGAGCCTCAGCGAGAGTGTCTGTTGTTCTTTAGGCAGTGCCCTTAGTGCGGTATTTTATTTGCCCCACATCTGTTATTTTGTGCGTCGCAGAAGCGTCTAGGTCCTTTGCGTTGGAGCAGGTGCAGCAATGCTAAATCCCACAGGGACCAGATGAAATGTGTGTGAGGGACGCGGGCGGGGGTGAGTGGTGTGAGCCACGGGACGAGGGGCCGAGGCCACGGTGGTTGGGGGAGCACACGGAGAGGTGCAGACCCACGGGGCTGCCCGTTCTGTCTGCCATTTGGAAAAACAGGGCGACCTGCGTTCTGAGGTGCCTTGTCTTCTGATAATTCCATGTGGATTCTCCCCAGCGTTCAGGGTTGTCAACCAATTAGAAGAAGTCAGAAGGACACTGAGCAATGCGTGGGGGTGTTTTTGGTGTCGCACCTGGAGGAGGGGGTGCTGGCAGCAGGTGGGGACCCCAGCGCCCTACGCAGAGCCGTCCAGCTGCCACTGGCCCTGGGGCTGGGGAGCGACCACGGCTGCAGAAGGATCACGCCCGTGCCGTGACCCCCTGACGCTTCTCTGAGTACTTACGCCTAAGACTTTCTTTCTCTTTTAAAAGTACAAATTCCTTTTTATATAAAGCAAGGACGTTTTTGCCTCTTTCAGTGCATTTTAGTCTTAGGGTTTATGTGTGGTATCTGTGTTTTTCAGCATCAAACTGACATGTTTTCAGTGGAGCAGGGATTCCTCAGGAATTCCACGTGTGCTGCCACACGTCCTTCCTCACTGACCCCCGACCCTGGAGTCTCAGGATCCCTGTTCCTGCTGCTGTCTCTGCTTTCCGTGCAGCACAGTGTGTGTTGCAACATCAGTCAGCATTCTGTGTTATGCGTAGACTGTTCATGGAAGTGCTCGGAGAGAGCAGTATTTCTCGCAGAAAGCGCGTTTCTCTCCACGTGACTTGCTTTGCTCCGACTAGCCAAGTAACATTTACTCCTGTTTCTGCAAAGCCGGTTCCCGGCACCATAAAAAAGAAGTGTCACGCTGTTAGAGACGAGAAGTCTGTGTAGGCAGAGGGTGACTTCTGCAGGGTACATACCTCTTTAGGGAAACAGCAGTAAGTACAATTGTTTCCTGAGGTGGTCAGTTGACCAGAAAGGAAGAAAGCAAAAGAAAAACACGCTCAGATTGGAAGTCCAGACAAGGGCGAGATACGTGCCCCTGTTCAAGCGCAGAGAAAGGGAGCGCGAGACGTGTGTGTGTGTGTGTGTGTGGGGGGGGGATCGGGTGGCCCAGTGGGGCCTGAGTCTAGGAGACGTGAGGACCTGAGATCACAGATCAGGGTGGGACTCCCCTTGGTGGGACCGGTCACTCCATACGCACCTCAGCCTTCCCCCACTGCGTGCTGCCCCACGAGGGTGATCTTGGCGGCTTGCAGTGGGGATGCACAGGGGTTGGTTTCTGTACTCCTCTCTCCTGGGGTGACCCCGATTGCTCACTCCAGCCCTGGGGGACAGCATCGTGTCTGGTGGATTCCATGGCATGACCTGCCCCTTGACAGCTGGTTTGAACGGGTTGCTTTTTCTCAGATACCCCAATCCATGGCATTCTAGTAGTGGTCCGGGTGCTGTAATGAAAGTAAAAATGCCATTTAATATTATTGGAAGTATTATTACAGTAATACTAGATTGTGGTAGAAAATAGACAACCAAGAAGATGAGCAAAAATAAGAAAACCAGCGAGTCAGTCATGAATTCTGTACCCAGCGAGAAGCCGTATTAATATCTTTAAATGAATGCTATTTATTGAAGCATAAAGGAAAGGCAAAATAGCACAACTAAAAAGGTTAAATACGAGGGTTAAAAAACAGAAGAGGGAAATAGTCAACATATCCATGGTCAGGAGAGAAGTGTGGGTGCCGGGGCTGGTGGGTGCGGGAAATAGGGAGAGGGTGGTAAAACGGGACTGAGCATCTAATGTGTCCCACGGGGCCTGTAGCCGAGAACACTTGTACAACCGCAAGTTTCTGAGAGTAGAACGTAAATGCTCCCCGTGTACAGTGATGCGTGGGGGTGGAGATGGTAATCAATCAGCGGAGTCCTGTCACAGTGTGTATCAAATCACCACCATGGCCACTTTGCTTTTTTAAAAAATTTTAAAAAAGATTTTACTTATTTCAGAGGGAGATACCACAAGCAGGGGGAGCATCAGGCAGAGGGGGAGGGAGAAGCAGACTCCCCGCTGAGCAGGGAGCCCGATGCAGGACTCCATCCCAGGACCCTGGGATCATGACCTGAGCCGAAGGCAGTTGCTTAACTGACTGAGCCCCCCAGGAGCCCACGTCTACTTTAAGTATCTTACAATTTTGTTTGTCATTTATTCCTTAATAAAGCTGGAAAAAGAACCCGGATAGAACTTCCACAGCACCCAAAACCTACAGTCGCCCTGTTCCAGGTCGCGACCCTTTTATTCCCAGGGCTAACCCCCATCCTGAACATACGTTGGCTTTGCCTGGTTTTGAATTTTATGTAAGTGGCTTCCTGTATCTGGCGGCTCTGCGTATGGCTTCTTATGCTCTGCCTCGTGTTTATAATTCCACGTAGGTTGCTGGGTCCTTTCGGGTCTTCTGCTGACTTACTGTTGAGTTTTCTGTTTTGCTTTTTCAGCCTTGTTTCTGTGCCTAAGTATGTAGGGCTCTGTGATTTTGTTCCCAAAAATGTGGTAGCTTTGTATATTTGCACATACGCCCATGCAGACAGTCCTGTGCTATCACGTAGGCTTGTTGTCCTTGACCCTTTTATTTATTTAAAAGATTTATTTATTTGAGAGAGAGAGAGCGTGCAGGGCCAGGAGTGGCAGAGGGAGGGAGAGAATCTCAAGCAGACTCCCTGCTCAGCATGGAGCCCAATGCAGGGCTTGATCTTACAACCCGAGATCACGACCTGAGCCGAAACCAAGAGTCGGATGCTTGACCGACTGAGCCCCCCAGGAGCCCCCATCCTGGGCCCTTTTCACAGCTGCCTAATGCCTGTAACCATCGTGCTTTAGGCACGGGGAGGCGCTGGACAGCGGCGTCTGGATGGCGGACGTTGTGCTGGGTTCTGTGGTGAACGGTGAGCAGGGTGGATGAAGTCCTTGCCGTTTCNGTGAATTCTGTACCCAGCGAGAAGCCGTATTAATATCTTTAAATGAATGCTATTTATTGAAGCATAAAGGAAAGGCAAAATAGCACAACTAAAAAGGTTAAATACGAGGGTTAAAAAACAGAAGAGGGAAATAGTCAACATATCCATGGTCAGGAGAGAAGTGTGGGTGCCGGGGCTGGTGGGTGCGGGAAATAGGGAGAGGGTGGTAAAACGGGACTGAGCATCTAATGTGTCCCACGGGGCCTGTAGCCGAGAACACTTGTACAACCGCAAGTTTCTGAGAGTAGAACGTAAATGCTCCCCGTGTACAGTGATGCGTGGGGGTGGAGATGGTAATCAATCAGCGGAGTCCTGTCACAGTGTGTATCAAATCACCACCATGGCCACTTTGCTTTTTTAAAAAATTTTAAAAAAGATTTTACTTATTTCAGAGGGAGATACCACAAGCAGGGGGAGCATCAGGCAGAGGGGGAGGGAGAAGCAGACTCCCCGCTGAGCAGGGAGCCCGATGCAGGACTCCATCCCAGGACCCTGGGATCATGACCTGAGCCGAAGGCAGTTGCTTAACTGACTGAGCCCCCCAGGAGCCCACGTCTACTTTAAGTATCTTACAATTTTGTTTGTCATTTATTCCTTAATAAAGCTGGAAAAAGAACCCGGATAGAACTTCCACAGCACCCAAAACCTACAGTCGCCCTGTTCCAGGTCGCGACCCTTTTATTGCCAGGGCTAACCCCCATCCTGAACATACGTTGGCTTTGCCTGGTTTTGAATTTTATGTAAGTGGCTTCCTG